>NW_026047827.1:0-53151 GCF_023864345.2 Schistocerca serialis cubense
TGTGCCATTTCCGGCGCACGAGCACACCCGTACGGTACTCTCCTCGCCCCCACGCCACCAACAACACAGCGACCACGCGGCTTTCAGGCATGGCACGGCACGGCACGGCACGGCACGGCACGGCACGGCACGGCACGGCACGGCACGGCACGGCACCGGCGAAATGCGCCGCCCCCGCCCCTCCGCGCATCCGTCCGTCTCGCCACGTTCACTGACAGCCGCGTCTGCGGCTACACCACGACAACCACAACACAACACCGCTCCCCTCCCTGGCAACTCACATTGTTTTTCTCCTCCTCTTTTGCACAAACCACAACGCCGAGCACAGGCGCAAGCCACCCACACCGCGCCCCTCCCCGTCCCGTCTTTGGCCGCCGCTCCTCGTTTCCTCGTTTGCCCCCTCCCATCTCCCGAAATGCCATGCCAGCAGCGTTACGCATGCCCCTCCCACATGCAGGGCACGCCCACCTCCAAACACTGCCAATTCACGGACGCACGCACACACACACACACACACACACACACACACACACACACACACACACACTCACTCACTCACTCACTTTCTCGACACCTTTCTGTACGGAGGGTGCGTCATCTCGACCGTGACAGAGTGACGGCAACTATCGACGATCCATTTCCCCCCACTGGTAAAACATGTCCACTAACACCTACATACATCATTCAAGTACACAGACAATAGCATACACACAATGGGAGGGCACACGAACATGGACGGCACGGCACTGTCATACACTCTTCCTCAGAACCATATCAACAAACGTTACGTACATCCGGGAAAGCGAAAGCGAACGCGAACGCGAAAGCGAAAGCGAAAGCAAAAGCAAAAGCAAAGGCAAAGCCCAATGCAGCCGTCAAAGGTAACGTTCACCACGGCAGACACTTGCAGCCGCGCCGCCGTTAAACGCATTTCAGTGCGGCTCCAATACGCCTCCGACACGGGAACGTTCCGTTGCTCTACGAATGCGTTTCTCCCCTTTTTCCCTTCCTCTCTCTTTTGCCCCCCCTCCTTGCACTCTTGCCTCCTTCCTCACGTTCTGCCCAGACATTCGACCGATCAAAGTCAACCTTTCGTTACCGTTCTCAGCGCGACGGTGTACAACAGTATGACGGGTGTGCCCAAGACTTCGGTTCAGTTGCGTGACGCCGGTCTATCGCGCCGATCGACAGTTACTCAGGGGGCGACGGATCGGACCACGTCACCGACACACAAAACACTTTCAAACAAACAAATACATACCGGATGGACACAGACAAACACGTGTACAGACATTCGCCAAACAAACGACCGCCGCCGCCGCCGCCGCCGCCGCCGCCGTCGTCGTCTAGCGTCGCGCTTACTGTACTGCACTGGACACGCGTGCATCTTGAATGACGACATCGGTGTGCGTGCGTCGTACGCAATCAGTCAGACACGGCTATCAAACATCAGAGTCGAATGGTACATCATCGTGCGTGTCGCCGTACACGTACAGTACAATACAACAACAATGCGTCTTAATGGCACGTTCATTTCAACGTCACTCACACACCTCCACGCTGCAGTTACGTCGCACCATTGTCAAACTCGGCGTACAGCAAAGGGAATAGTGGGCGGCAAACAAAACCAAACAAAAACATTTCACATTTCACCCTCGCCATGTATGATGTGCAAAAAAACAAACCCGCAAACGGCCGTCGTTACGGTGACACAAAAGTCGCCGATCGCACAGTCCCCCCTCGCAGACGGGTAACACACACACACACACACACACACACACACACACACACACACACACACACACACCAACAACACCAACGGGTCAAAAACCACGCCAACGAGGCGTGCCACCATTCCACGCCACGGCGACCAACCTCGTGGCCGTACCCCGCGCAACACGCTTTGACGCGCCCCCCCACCCACAATCAAAATGCACACATACATCACAGCCGTCCACACAAACAACAACAACAACAATTCCGCCCTTCCCGCAAAAGGCAAGTTGGTGGCCCTGAAAAGGGCCGTTTTGCCGCTCTCGCAACGGAGGAGCCTTCTCCATCCTTCCTTCCTTCCATTCCAGAGCCACCTCCTTACTTGGAGCTCGTGTACTTGGTCACCGCCTTCGTGCCCTCGCTCACGGCGTGCTTGGCCAGCTCGCCAGGCAGCAACAGCCGCACAGCGGTCTGGATCTCGCGGGACGTGATGGTCGAGCGCTTGTTGTAGTGCGCCAGGCGAGAAGCCTCGGCCGCAATGCGCTCGAAAATGTCGTTCACGAAGCTGTTCATGATGCTCATCGCCTTCGACGAGATGCCCGTGTCAGGGTGCACCTGCTTCAGCACCTTGTAGATGTAGATGGCATAGCTCTCCTTCCTCTTGCGCTTCTTCTTCTTGTCGCCCTTCGAAATGTTCTTCTGCGCCTTGCCAGCCTTCTTGGCGGCCTTCCCGCTAGTCTTGGGCGGCATCTCGAACCAACGTACGGCAGCAGCAACACCAGTAGCAAGCGCTCCGCTCTAGTCAGCGTCTCCCCACACAGTGGCACCCGCCGCCAGCCGCCGCCGCACCTTTACCAGCTCGCCCTGTTGCGGCCGCCGACCAATGGGGCGCGCGCGCAACCGGCCGCCGCACCCGAGCCCATAAAGCACCCCCACCCCGGCTGCGCCGGCACGCACTCCGCTGCTCGACTCGCTGCCGCTCGCACCGGTCGTTTTCGTTTCCGTTTCGTGTGCACCGTCGCTAGCCCATCGCCATGTCCGGACGCGGAAAGGGAGGCAAAGTCAAGGGCAAGTCAAAGTCCCGCTCAAGCAGGGCTGGGCTCCAGTTCCCGGTCGGCAGAATCCACCGCCTCCTGCGCAAGGGAAACTACGCAGAGCGCGTCGGCGCCGGGGCGCCCGTCTACCTCGCCGCCGTCATGGAGTACCTCGCGGCTGAGGTGCTCGAGCTGGCCGGAAACGCGGCCCGCGACAACAAGAAGACGCGCATCATCCCGCGCCACCTGCAGCTTGCCATCCGCAACGACGAGGAGCTCAACAAGCTCCTGTCGGGCGTCACCATCGCACAGGGTGGTGTCCTGCCCAACATCCAGGCCGTCCTGCTGCCAAAGAAGACCGAGAAGAAGGCCTAAAGGAGGCCAGGCAATCGCAGCGCCGCGTGCTCCCCTGCACGCAACGCGCTTTGCCGGCTCGGCCCACAACAATCGGCCCTTTTCAGGGCCACCACACAAACCTACGTCCAAAGCAAAATTTCAGTCGTCCTCGCCGCACCTTGTTTTGTTTTAACTTTGCACTGTCACAGCACAGCCGCCGCCGGCGCACGTCCGCCATCTTGTCGTCCACACAGCCCGTGTGGCCCAACACACACACACACACACACACACACACACACACATTTTGCACGGTCGCAGTCGCCTTCCAAACCGACAACGGCAGCAATAATGACCATTGTTGTTAAAGGGAGGCGTGTCGACACACCGCCCTCCACTCCCGCGCGCAACGGCCGTCGACACGAACGAAACAGCTGATCCGGCCGCCTATGCCCACACGCCTTGCCTCGGAAACCCCAACGCCGCCGCAAACAAACACACAGAGCCAAACCACGCAAGCAAATAATCACCGCCTCTCGCACAACAACACACAGCCCGCCATCTCCGTCGCGATCGATACAAAGACACACAAACGAAGCAGCTCCACACACAGCCAGCCACATGACACGTTTCCTTTCCTTCTCCCCTCCCAGTCACATCACGTCGCTCAAACGGAAAGAAAGAAAGAAACAAACAAACAAACAACACAGCGCACACACGCAGCAACAACACAGACTCTTTCGCACTTTTCAACTTCCGAACAGTGTGGTGGCCCTGAAAAGGGCCGTTTTCTAGTCTCTCCCACCCACAAGCACGGCCGCGGGAAGGCCAGCGCCCGCTGCGACGCAGCCTAACCGCCGAAACCGTACAGGGTGCGCCCCTGCCTCTTCAGGGCGTACACCACGTCCATGGCCGTCACAGTCTTGCGCTTGGCGTGCTCAGTGTACGTCACCGCGTCGCGGATCACGTTCTCCAGGAACACCTTCAGCACCCCGCGGGTCTCCTCGTAGATCAGACCAGAGATGCGCTTCACGCCGCCCCTGCGAGCCAGGCGGCGGATGGCGGGCTTCGTGATGCCCTGGATGTTGTCGCGCAACACCTTGCGGTGCCGCTTGGCGCCACCCTTGCCGAGCCCCTTTCCTCCCTTGCCGCGGCCTGTCATCCTTCCTTCCTCGGGCAAAGCAAAACGTGCACAAACAGCAGCTGCAGCGGCTGGCGAGTCGGCTACGGTCTGCGCCCAGCGCGCCCGCCGCCCCCCTATATAGACTCTGGCCCGCCCTCCCCCCACCACGCGCAACCGAGGGCATATAAGCGCAGCACGGAGGCGCGCGGGCCCGTTGTCAAGGCAGCACCGGACGCCGCGCCGCACCTAACCTCCACGCACGCCGCTCCGCTACCGCTACCGCTACCGCTACCGCCATGGCCCGCACAAAGCAAACGGCCCGCAAGTCCACCGGCGGAAAGGCGCCGCGCAAACAGCTCGCCACCAAGGCGGCGAGGAAGAGAGCGCGCCCGCCACCGGAGGCGTCAAGAAGCCCCACCGCTACAGGCCGGGCACCGTCGCCCTGCGAGAAATCAGGCGCTACCAGAAGAGCACAGAGCTGCTCATCCGCAAGCTGCCATTCCAGCGCCTAGTGCGCGAGATCGCCCAGGACTTCAAGACCGACCTGCGCTTCCAGAGCTCCGCAGTCATGGCCCTGCAGGAGGCCAGCGAGGCCTACCTCGTCGGCCTCTTCGAAGACACCAACCTGTGCGCAATCCACGCCAAGCGCGTCACCATCATGCCCAAGGACATCCAGCTCGCGCGCCGCATCCGCGGCGAGCGCGCCTAAACCGCGCCGCGGCACCGCACCGCACAAACAAAAACGGCCCTTTTCAGGGCCACTAACATCTCTCCGTCGCGAGCAAACTTTGTCGGTCGCCTGCCTCTCGCCCCGCAACCCAAAAACAAAAACCACCACTTCCCGTCCGTCCGCCACACCCGCTCACTCTGCCTGCCTGCTAGCAGCGCGCAACAATCACACATCATCCCTCCCCGGCGCTCAAAGCGCACAATACCCAACGGCCGACGTCACACCGCACGGGTGGCTGGCCGGCCGCCGCTTTCGTTTCGAAAACAAAAAAACCCGCACTCCACTCCGACGGCCAACGGCCAGGCAGGCGCGCTCGCTCGCTCTACACGCCACCGAAATCCCCGCCGACTCCTTCCACATCTCAACGTGCCCCCCGTTGCAAAACATAACACACACAAAGGAACAAAACAAAACAAAGACCAGACACGACTCGACTCGACAAGACAGACATCCGAGAAGAACGAACGCAGGCAAGCCAACCAACGTATTCAAACAAAACAACGTGACAGAAAACCAACCGTCGGCCGCCGCCACAAACACGGCGACAATCAACCACGACAACAACAACACCGCTTACCGCTACCGCCGCCCACACCCGCCACCGACCCCCGCAATCCAACCACCACGGCACGCAAACAGCATCCCCACGGGCATACAGACAGACACCCACACCAAACGCAACACGACAATCAAAACCTTCCCCGACGTGCTTTGATGGCCCTGAGAAGGGCCGTTTTGGGCCGCGCGTCTCTTGCGCGCCACTAGACGACGACGGGGGGTGGGGACGACGGAGTCAAGCGCCAAACCCTTCCTTTCCCATCTCTTTCTCCTCTACTCTACTTCTTCTTCTTGGGCGAAGCCTTCGCCTTAGACGGCGTCGTCGCCTTCTTCGGGCGCGGCGCCTTCGGCTTCTTCGTCGGAACCTTGGCGGCCTTCTTCGCCTTCGACGGCGACTTGGCCTTGGCCGGCTTGGCCGCAGCCGCCTTCTTCGCACCCGCGGGAGCGGCCGACGCCGCAGACGCCTTCTTGGCGGCGCCCGCCTTCCGACCGGTCGCCGCCTTCACGCCACCAGCCTTCTTTGCGCCGGCCGCACGGGCGCCCTTCTTCTCCTTGCTGGCCGGAGCGGCGCGCTTCTTCTTGGCACCGCCAGCACGAGCCTTGCCGCCCTCGGCCGCCCCCCCGCCGCCGGCGCCGGCAAGCTTGAACGAGCCGGACGCGCCCTTCCCCTTCGTCTGCACCAGCTCGCCCGCCACGACGGCCGACTTGAGGTACTTCTTGATAAACGGCGCCAGCTTCTCCGCGTCCAGCTTGTAGTGCGCGGCTATGTACTTCTTGATCGCCTGCAGCGACGACCCGCCGCGCTCCTTCAGACTCTTGATGGCGGCCGTCACCATCTCAGAGGTGCGCGGGTGCGCAGGCTTGGCGCGCGGCTTCTTCGCAGACGACGCAGACTTGGCCTTCTTCGTCGTGCCGGTGGCGGCGGGTGCCGCAGCAGTCTCGTTCGTAGCCGCCTGATCTGCCATTTCGACGACGCGCGTAACACACAGCGAGAGCGAGCGGGACGGCAGGCACGCAAGCACAGCACAGCAGCAGAGCAGAGAATCACAAGGCCCAGCCAGTGTCGCGGGCGGGCGCGGACGGCCGAGAGAGCGGCCGCCACTCTGCGCGCCGCCGCGCCGCGCCTCCCGCGCTTGCTACCGCCCAACGTCCGACAGCCTGTGCGGAGCAGCCCCAAACCTGCGCCACAACCGCCCGCGCCTTTCAAACCACCGAGGATGGGGCTACACACAGCCACACCACAGTCGCCAACCAGTCGCCACGGCAGCGCCGCAAACCACGGCCAAACTGCAGCTACCGCGCGCTACAGCCTGGGTCGGCCCGCCGAGAATCGCCGCCCCCGCCCAAATGCCGCCCCCACAGCCCCAGCCGACGACCCGCCACAATGGCCAAACCTTCGGCAAAACTCCCACACCGTCGCCGCGGCAGCCCGGCCAGCGCGGCCGGCGCCACAGCCACACAAGCCGAGGCGTGCGGCGATGACGGCCGTGCAAACGCGCCTCCGCCGCCCCATCGCCTTCCGTCGCCCTCCCGCCGTTTCCCGATCGGCCCGCAGCCGTCGGGCCACATCGCGCGCCGTCCTCCTCCTCTCGCCCGCCAACATTCACAGCCGTTTCTCAACAATTGCCCGCCGCAAACGGACGCCGCCTGCGCAACAGGCGCCGCCGCCCCTCGCCGCTTCCGACCCGACCCAACCCCTCGACCGAGGCAAACCGCAATCCGAATCTACAGACCAACCCAATCTGCCGTCAAGCACACACGACAGCCGACCTTACACGTTACGCGTTACACATTACGTTTACACGTCTACGTTAGGTTAGGTTAGGTGGACGTGGGTTAGGTTAAGGGGACTTGGGTTAGGTTAAGCGTCAAACTTAGGTTAAGCATTCAAACACGTCAGGCGTCAGAGGTTAGGTTAGGTTAGGTTAGGTTAGGTTAGGTTACACGTTAGGTTAAGGGGTCAGTGCTAGGTTAAGAAGCGTCAAACGTAGGTTAAAAAAGCGTTCAAACGTGAGGCGTGAGCCGGACAGCTTACCTTACGTAGACGTTAGGGGCTCACAGGCTGAGCTCACCTCGCCACACCACAGGTTCGGTTCGGTTCGGTTCGGTTCGCTCGGCTCAGCGTAAAGCGCCGAGGTCAGGGTTACGTTCGTTCACCTTCGGGCGCCACACTTTCGGTTGAAAGGTCGCGACGGGACGACGTCGGCAGGCACGCCGCAAACGAACAAAAACGTACAGACGACGTCGGAAACCGCCGACAGACGGGGGAGCAGCACGACCACGACCAGACACCGAGCGCGAACGAGACACACGCGAACCACCCCCACCGGCCAAAGGGCACCACACAACAACCCAGAGCACCACGTGTCGACACCAGAGCAACCCGCCGCTCACGCGACATGGCTGGCACCGAAGGGCAACCGCCCGCAACTGCGCTTTCCGCGCCGGCCCGGATGCACGTCGTGCTACAACAACACCACTACCGTACACAGCCGCTGTTCACAACATCACTATCAATGGCGCGCCCGCGGCTCGCCGCCGTCGCAGTCGCAGCCCCAACGCCAGCACTTTTGCACCACCATTCACACGCACCGCAACACAGCTCGCCGACACAGCCGAACAAAACAAACACCACACAACAACAGCAACAACGCCGCCGCCTCTACTTGTGCCGGCGACCCACCCCGCCGATGGCGCACCTTTCGCCAGCCGGCAATCGACACACACGCACCCACCCACCGGGGCCCAGTGCAAAAAAAAAACAAAAAAAAACACACAAAAACAAAAAAACAAAACAACACAAACGACACGGGAAGCGCACACCGCCACTTCGCGCGCACGCCACCAACCAGTCGTCGTCTCAAAATAACAAACACAAACAAAATAAACTAACAACTAGGGCAACACAAAACAAAAACGCCTCGCACGAACCGCCCACAAAAAGGACAAGCACACGCACAGCCTCTGCTGACGACCACGACGCAGCGGCACGCTGCTCCTGTCCCGCGCCACGCGCCCCGCGCCCCGCGCCCCACTCGATTCACAACTCACGCGACACCGTCAACGACGGGCTCGCTTCCCGCAACCTACCACCTTTCCGCCACGACGCACAGCCCCAGCCCCACCCGACGACTGCACTTTCACCACCGCCTCCCCCTTCCCCCCCAAAACACACACACACAGCCAGCCAAAAACGCACTCGCGACCCACACATGCACGTGCATCGGCACACGCCAACCAGTCAACGTCGACAACCACACGCAAGGCTCGAAACGAAAACGAAACCGGCGTCCTTCCACGTTGCCATCAAGCTACGCGACACAAGACACAAGGAACCAACACAACAGCCGGCCCCACTAATTCCCACTCTCACGCCGCAAAAAGCACACCGAAACCGCCAAACACGCACGCACATTCCCCTTCGCACTGACACCACCGACCGGCTCGCTACCACACACCTCTCGGCAGCCGTTTCACGCCAATTCGCCACACCGCCCACACAGTCGACAAGCGCCCGCCCTGTACGGCACACGCAACGACGCAGCGCAGCAAAGGGCGCCCGCAACACATACCTCTCCGCCGCCCGACGCGCCAACCGCCACACCACACCGCCAGCCACTCGCAAATTGTGCACTGCCACCAGCCACACGTCCAACACGCCGCGCCGCCTCCGGCCACCCGCCAGGGGGCGCTCACGTCCGCGACAACAGCGCGGCCCGCCGGGCCGGGCCGGGCCGAACCGAACCGAGCCGCCGCTGCTCTGCACTCGGCACGGCCACACCCTGCTGCAGACCGGGCTCGTCCCTCTGTACGCGTCTGCCTGCGCATCAACACAACACGACCTTTTTTTTTTTTTTTTTTTTTTTTCCTCTCTACCGCCAACCCTTCTTCTCGCGTTTTACTCGTTGTTGCAGCAGCGGCGCACACCTACACATCCACAGCCCCAGCCGAGCCGGCCTCACCTCAGGGCCCGCCGCCAGCGTCTCCTCCTCGGGCACAGGTGCGGTGCTGTGGCCGCCCATCCAACCGCATTGCTGGCCGTCCAGCCACCAGGCGTTCCCACTGCCGCGAGCCACGCCGCGCACCGACCCTGCTGCAGAAAACGAAGCATAGCCAGAGACCGACCGATACACAAAGCAAGCCGTCGCCTCGCCTCTTGTCCTTCCTGCCTTCCTTCCGCCCCCGCCCTTCTCACACCACCGCCTCTCCACTTTCGCCCCCCCCCCCTCCTTTTTTTTTTTTTTTTTTTGTTGTTTTCTTCTTTCTTTCTTTCTTTCTTTGGCCCTCTCTCCTTCCCGCCATGGCGGTTACGGCACCGCCTGCAGCGGCAGATTGTTTGCGCCCACACGCCTACTCCTACCACCATTAACCTTGCCCTGCCCTGCCCTGCCCATCAACGTCGCAGTCGAACCGACGCTTGCCAACACACTGCCCACGTTCCTTTCTCTTTTCGGCCTACGCCCATTACGCGCCGCCGCCACAGCACCTTCCCTTCCCACAACACACCGACGTCATCACACGCACCCAACACAGGGGCCACGACCGTGTTCCTCGCCCACTCCCATCCCGCACGGTACGCACATTCCCAACTACTACCGCGCACCCTCCCTTTCCAATCTGTGTGTCTCTGTGTCTGTGTCCTGTCCGCGCGTGACGCCTCTCAACATCCGCCGTCCCCCGTCCCGTTTTCGCCCCCATGCCGTCGTCGCGCCGCCTCCTCCCCGTCCACCGCCGCCCCTGTCCGCCCCGCACCACACCATACACCGCTGCTTGTCCCGGCCGTTGCCACCAAAGGCGCCGACCGCAAACGCGCCACGCCGCAGCCCCCGTGCGTCTCGCGCTCGCTTGCATCTCCGTGCCGACGCTGCCTCTCTTCCCGCTCGCACTCGACCTCGACAACACAGTCTTTGGCTCCGCCACTGCGTGTTCCGGTGGTACGCACGCTGCAACACGTATGTATTCATTACCAGAGCGATGGCGAGGCATGACAGCATCTCTGTCTGACCAGAGAGTTCTTTATCGCTGCTAGTCGGCGCTTGGACCGCGCCAGACGACAGTAGTGGCACGCACCGGGTCGCCAGGAACAGTTGTTATATATATTGTAGCGCGAGTCGGGAGAGGTAGTAGTCGGTCGACAGTAGTAGCGGGTGGACGGTTGTACTGAGCGGGCGTCGGCGGCGTGCTCTGCTCGTCTCGCGACTCTGGTCACGGTTCGGGACGATGTATAGTATATTGTGTGTTATAATCAAAAGGTGGTGTGACGCTGCATTGCGCAAATCTGATAACGTATGTTCATTGTACTTATTTTGTTCAACAACAAAAGCCCCACTATTACTTTTTTTCTAAAGTAACTTTTGTCTCTTAACGAAAAACATTCACTTTTTAAAGACTACTTCCTATGGCATTTCCCTCCAAGGAGTGCAATTAATTACCAGCCAGCACTCATTCATTGCACACAGCTGTGTAAGGGGTATCTACAATTGAGGAGCGGATATAAATGCAATTTTTTGTTTTTTTTTTTTGTGTGTGTGTGTTGTAACCTCCCAGCAAAATTTAAAATAATGGACAATGTTATTTACGGATGCTAATGGACATTGCGCTAATTGTAACCTCGCCCACAATGAGAGGTATTGAAAATGGCAACAAAAATGTGAAATTCGCAATCTGACTCAAATATAAAGTCTTCACACAACATTTAAAAACGTCCGTTCAGTGACAAGAAACTTCAATTAAACCGAAATATCGGTCTTTGGCCCTGTGCAAAACAATCAGAATTAAAGTCTTACCTCCGAATAAATGGATGTCACATTTCTGCTCTGGTTGTTGCGCAGCGCTTGGACGAACTGCATTGCAAATAATAATATTCTCTTTTTTTGTGATTTTAGTGACATTTTTCTTCAAAGAAGTGGAATGAAGTGTGAAGTGCAACGAACTCTTTAGTTCAATAAAAAATTAAATGTTTGAAAAATGCTTTTGAAATAAAAATTATTATTGGGCAACTTGTTGGAGAATAATTACAATAAATACACTTTTTCATTATCTAATGATTATATTAATTAACAGTATACCTTATTCACCATCTTGACCAGTGTTGCCGACCGCCTACATCACACAACCGCACGACTACTGACAGAGTACAGCCCTCAACTACACAGAGCTACGGACTCGCAACGACTACTACTGACTGACTGACTGACTGACTGAGAACCGCTCGCAACACTCGCGCAGTCCAGCGCAAACTCTCTGGTCACAGATGCTACAATGTCTCGCCATCGCTACTATGTTACATACGTGTTTCAGTGTCTTTTTCATTGGGGTAACGATCTTTGGCTCTTTCTATTCTGAATACAGGGCCAAAGGTCAACGCTGCTGCCCTTATACAATTTATCAGGTTTCATTATGTCTGTTGCAATGTTACATACGGTTCACTCTTTCATTAATATTATCGTTGGGTTTGTTTTGTAGGGACGTTAGTTAACATTCTGGCACATTTTTATTATCATCGGACTCTCTGCTATTTGTGCAGGGAGGTTATACCTGGGTCCATTTCCATTTCCATTTACATTTTAATATTGATAGACTTTTTGTTTTCTTTTTTGTTTCTTGTTGTTTTTCCTTCTTTTTTCTTGTTGTTTTTTTTTGTTTTGTTTTTCCCGCTCTCACCACCACCGCCGCATCACGCCTTCCGGTTTCTTGGTTTCTTTTCTGTTCTTCAACTGCTTCAACATCACCGCGCCCCATTTCCACACCACAGCCATCAGCCTCCAAGACGGGCGGGCGCAGTGTGCCATTTCCGGCGCACGAGCACACCCGTACGGTACTCTCCTCGCCCCCACGCCACCAACAACACAGCGACCACGCGGCTTTCAGGCATGGCACGGCACGGCACGGCACGGCACGGCACGGCACGGCACGGCACGGCACGGCACGGCACGGCACCGGCGAAATGCGCCGCCCCCGCCCCTCCGCGCATCCGTCCGTCTCGCCACGTTCACTGACAGCCGCGTCTGCGGCTACACCACGACAACCACAACACAACACCGCTCCCCTCCCTGGCAACTCACATTGTTTTTCTCCTCCTCTTTTGCACAAACCACAACGCCGAGCACAGGCGCAAGCCACCCACACCGCGCCCCTCCCCGTCCCGTCTTTGGCCGCCGCTCCTCGTTTCCTCGTTTGCCCCCTCCCATCTCCCGAAATGCCATGCCAGCAGCGTTACGCATGCCCCTCCCACATGCAGGGCACGCCCACCTCCAAACACTGCCAATTCACGGACGCACGCACACACACACACACACACACACACACACACACACACACACACACACACTCACTCACTCACTCACTTTCTCGACACCTTTCTGTACGGAGGGTGCGTCATCTCGACCGTGACAGAGTGACGGCAACTATCGACGATCCATTTCCCCCCACTGGTAAAACATGTCCACTAACACCTACATACATCATTCAAGTACACAGACAATAGCATACACACAATGGGAGGGCACACGAACATGGACGGCACGGCACTGTCATACACTCTTCCTCAGAACCATATCAACAAACGTTACGTACATCCGGGAAAGCGAAAGCGAACGCGAAAGCGAAAGCGAAAGCGAAAGCAAAAGCAAAAGCAAAGGCAAAGCCCAATGCAGCCGTCAAAGGTAACGTTCACCACGGCAGACACTTGCAGCCGCGCCGCCGTTAAACGCATTTCAGTGCGGCTCCAATACGCCTCCGACACGGGAACGTTCCGTTGCTCTACGAATGCGTTTCTCCCCTTTTTCCCTTCCTCTCTCTTTTGCCCCCCCTCCTTGCACTCTTGCCTCCTTCCTCACGTTCTGCCCAGACATTCGACCGATCAAAGTCAACCTTTCGTTACCGTTCTCAGCGCGACGGTGTACAACAGTATGACGGGTGTGCCCAAGACTTCGGTTCAGTTGCGTGACGCCGGTCTATCGCGCCGATCGACAGTTACTCAGGGGGCGACGGATCGGACCACGTCACCGACACACAAAACACTTTCAAACAAACAAATACATACCGGATGGACACAGACAAACACGTGTACAGACATTCGCCAAACAAACGACCGCCGCCGCCGCCGCCGCCGCCGCCGCCGTCGTCGTCTAGCGTCGCGCTTACTGTACTGCACTGGACACGCGTGCATCTTGAATGACGACATCGGTGTGCGTGCGTCGTACGCAATCAGTCAGACACGGCTATCAAACATCAGAGTCGAATGGTACATCATCGTGCGTGTCGCCGTACACGTACAGTACAATACAACAACAATGCGTCTTAATGGCACGTTCATTTCAACGTCACTCACACACCTCCACGCTGCAGTTACGTCGCACCATTGTCAAACTCGGCGTACAGCAAAGGGAATAGTGGGCGGCAAACAAAACCAAACAAAAACATTTCACATTTCACCCTCGCCATGTATGATGTGCAAAAAAACAAACCCGCAAACGGCCGTCGTTACGGTGACACAAAAGTCGCCGATCGCACAGTCCCCCCTCGCAGACGGGTAACACACACACACACACACACACACACACACACACACACACACACACACACCAACAACACCAACGGGTCAAAAACCACGCCAACGAGGCGTGCCACCATTCCACGCCACGGCGACCAACCTCGTGGCCGTACCCCGCGCAACACGCTTTGACGCGCCCCCCCACCCACAATCAAAATGCACACATACATCACAGCCGTCCACACAAACAACAACAACAACAATTCCGCCCTTCCCGCAAAAGGCAAGTTGGTGGCCCTGAAAAGGGCCGTTTTGCCGCTCTCGCAACGGAGGAGCCTTCTCCATCCTTCCTTCCTTCCATTCCAGAGCCACCTCCTTACTTGGAGCTCGTGTACTTGGTCACCGCCTTCGTGCCCTCGCTCACGGCGTGCTTGGCCAGCTCGCCAGGCAGCAACAGCCGCACAGCGGTCTGGATCTCGCGGGACGTGATGGTCGAGCGCTTGTTGTAGTGCGCCAGGCGAGAAGCCTCGGCCGCAATGCGCTCGAAAATGTCGTTCACGAAGCTGTTCATGATGCTCATCGCCTTCGACGAGATGCCCGTGTCAGGGTGCACCTGCTTCAGCACCTTGTAGATGTAGATGGCATAGCTCTCCTTCCTCTTGCGCTTCTTCTTCTTGTCGCCCTTCGAAATGTTCTTCTGCGCCTTGCCAGCCTTCTTGGCGGCCTTCCCGCTAGTCTTGGGCGGCATCTCGAACCAACGTACGGCAGCAGCAACACCAGTAGCAAGCGCTCCGCTCTAGTCAGCGTCTCCCCACACAGTGGCACCCGCCGCCAGCCGCCGCCGCACCTTTACCAGCTCGCCCTGTTGCGGCCGCCGACCAATGGGGCGCGCGCGCAACCGGCCGCCGCACCCGAGCCCATAAAGCACCCCCACCCCGGCTGCGCCGGCGGAGACGAGCCGTGGGTGCCGACCGGAGCGGACTGAGAGCCGCACAGCAGCAGTCGTCGAGCGAGCGCAGTGCCCGCGCACCCACCCCACCCCCCACCACCATCGAGGGGGACACAGCAGCCGCCGCTGAACAAAGCGTCAGCCCTCGCGGCGACCAGCCGTCTTCTTCATCAACAACGAGAAGGCAGAACAGCGCCATTGCACCTCCTACACCGAGGTGTAATCGAAAAGAGCAATTTTGTCGTGTTTCTCGCAATTTTGTCGTGTCGGTCTGTCTGAGTATTCAGGCAGACAAGCAAAAGTGTCGTGTTCATCTACCTAGCGAAAGCGGGTAGACAAGCAAAATTGTCGATACACCAGCGTCGCACGGCAGCTATTGCTGCCTCCTCCCACCAGAGTAGGGTAATCTCCGTACCAGGGCCGGTGGCGCAGCCCCGATACCCGCGTACGTGTAGATCAGGCCAAATCAGCCCACAGCTACCCTACGGTGTCAACAAGTGGGACTGAGCTGGAACAATCACTGGTGCGACCACACACACCACACACGACCACATCATGAACACTGAAGATCGAGGTGGGACCCCCCACCCCCGATCGCCTCCCCGCGGCACTATCGGCGGAGCAGAAGCGGCTACACCAACGACCGGCAACCGTACGGTGACTTACGTCGTGGAGAATCTTCCCCACGACATCACACAAAAAACGATGGCAGCAAAGATCAACTCATTTGTGGAATACGCTGTCAGGTCAGAGATTAGGTCCCTGAACGTAATAAGAAACGGGAGGGCTTACATCAACTCCACAACTAGAGGGCGGGAGGACTACTTCCAAAGAATCTTCAGACACCATATAGTGTCCTCAGTAACAGTGCGCCCTGAAAAAGTACGCGAACCGAGACAGCCCATGGAAAGGTCTCGAAAGCCACCCCTCAGCGCGGTCATCAAAAAAGTGCCACTAGATGTAGAGGCTAGTGAAGTGATCCACCAACTGCGCGAACAGGGCCTAGATGTAGAGAGGGCTTGGCGTATCACGTCAAGGGAGAGGCAAGCACCCACCAGGAACTTTAGAATAATATCGCGTAATCAAGACACTATCGATAGCATACTCACACATGGCGTTGTCATTGATTATGCAAAAAAAGAAGCAGAACCCTCCAAACTTCCTCCACCGCAGCCAGCGCAATGCGGGCAGTGCCTGGGCTTCGACCATTCCACAGTGAACTGCAAGGCCCAGCCAAAGTGTCCGCAGTGCGGAGGCAACCACAAACTTACCCGGTGTGACGTCAAAAACCCGGAAAAGTGTGCGAACTGCGAAGGTGACCACTCGGCCTTATCTTATAAGTGCCCCAAACGACCTAAGATCGCCGAAAAAGAAGAGCTGCGTGCGCCAATTAAAATCATGGACGCACCTACACCCATCCCACCTACAGAAGAACTCCAGCAGGAAGTGGTCCTAAAGAATGACTTCCTCCGAATCCTCACTGGAGCACTCGTCAGCCTGTTCCAGGACCGGCGAGAAGAAATAGTTAAAACTGTCAATCAGGTGTCGCAGCAAATTTTACACAAAAACATCAAGGCGACCCAGTCAGGAGTCTGCCTCCACATAACAGTGGCAGACAGGGTCAGTCCGGCAACACAACTGGATATAACTACACAACCACAGACACCTACCACACAAACATCCCAACCCCCACACACACCTACACAACATCAGACACCCACCACACAAACGCCCCAACCGCAACACGCACCCGCACGAACACAAAACACACCACACCCACACACTTCCAGAAACTAAACTTACTAAAACCCAAGTCGCGGTACAAACATGGCCGACCACCAACAGCAGTTAAATCTCCTCTTCGCCAACGCGAGAGGAGTTAAAGACAGGAGAACACTACTCACGCACACACTATTGCGCAACAACATACATGTGGCCGGAATCGCCGAAACGTGGCTGTCTGATGGGAAGCAGTGCAATATACCGAAGTTCAACTGTTTCCGTAAGGACAGAGACGGTAGAGGCGGCGTCGCGCTATACGTGCGCAATACGATAGCGGCTACGGAAGTCCCTCCCCCCGCACAGCTTGGAGACACAGAGATCGTCATGGTCAAACTAAAGGGCCACAACGCCAGGACTGTAACAATTGCATGTATGTACAACCCTCCTAATAACCCTCTCCCGATCCACGCGATACGACACCTTATGACGAAAGACAGATTCATCTTACTAGCTGACCTGAACGCGCGACACGAGAGACTTGGCGACCACAGCACAAACCACAACGGACAAATCCTCTTTGACCTTCTAACGACCGAACCCGTAGACCGCCTCCCCATCTACCAACCCACCTTTATAGGCCACCAAGGAACGTCAGCGCCCGATCATGTCATATACAGCCCTACCATGAGTGACGCAACAGCCAATGCGGAAGTCGGCAACTCAATAACAAGTGACCACCTCCCCATCCTCTTCTCCACAACTGCAATAGCACCACCGAATCCTCCACCAATCAGACGAACTATACGACAGTACTCAAACGCCGACTGGAATAAATACAAAGACGTACTCGAACAAGAATTATCCATCCCCATGACCGTGACAGACCCCCACGACCTGGAACTTGCCACGACTAAAATAGAATCAGCATTTAAACTCGCAATAGAAGAAGCCATACCGCAAATCACCATAGACAACTGGAAACCTACTATCCCCCGAGAAGCTCTCGACCTAATTCAACGGAAAAGACGACTACAAAGAGAGATGAGACGAACCAACAACCCGAACTTACGACAAACCTGGAACCGACTGAACAATCGCGTCAAACAAATCATCTCGACACATCGACAAAGACAATGGGAAGAAACATGCGAGAGACTAAACTACAGGAACGGAGGACAATTTTGGAAACGATTTAAAACACTGACGGGACAAAGAGCGACAACTACCAACACACTAATTACAAACAACGAGCCAACGACAGACCCACAACAACAAGCCGACATCTACAAAGACGTGTTAGAAGACGTATACTCCTTCCCACATGACAACAACTTTGACGAGGTTTTCAGACGAACGGTAGAACTCCGACTCCCACGACTACTTAACACACACACAGTAGAGACGGAAAACGAAAACTCCCTAACTAAACCGATAACTGACAAAGAAATAATGGACGCGATACTAACGGGACGGAACTCAGCGCCAGGCCTAAACGACATACGACGAATCCACCTGCAAAAGGCACCTCTCCTTACACTCATCCCTATCCTATCCCTTATATTCAATTACTGCATCAGTACAGAGACCATCCCAACTGCCTGGAAAACAAGCAAGACGATTATGATCCCTAAACCAGACAAACTAAGAACAGACCCACGATCCTACAGACCCATCTCTCTTTTAGACGTACTGGGAAAAACCTATGAAAGAATCATCACAGACAGACTCAAGACATACGTAGAACAGAAAGAACTCCTTCCCCTGATCCAAGCTGGCTTCCGCAGTAAGCACTCCACGAATGATCCACTGTTCAAACTTGTGAACGGAGTCACACAGGGCTTTAACAATGGACACTGCACCCTCGCAGTATTCCTGGATATTGAAAGGGCGTTCGACAAGCTATGGCATGACGGACTCCTCTACAAGCTGTGCGAGATAGGGATCCCTGTCAAAATGGTCCGGCTCATAAAAGCATACCTCACCGACCGAGTATGCAGAATACACGTACACAACACCTCCTCCCAACCTTTCACCCCACAAGCAGGAGTGCCACAGGGCGGCATCCTATCTCCGCTGCTGTACGCGCTGTACACAGCAGATATACCGACCACACAGTCCCCAGACGAAACAATAGCCCTATACGCAGACGACACAGCTTACTGGTGTACATCACTCAGGACAACAACTATACAGAGAAAGACGGACGCATACCTAAAACGACTCGAAGACTGGATGGAAAAATGGAGAATCAGACCAAACCCAGCAAAAACGCAAACAGTACTCTTTCGACACAGAAACCTGACCAAAAAGAGACAGCAAAACGACAACGACATACAATTAACACTCTGGAACACGCCACTCAGACTTGCCAACACGGCCAGGTACCTTGGCGTGTTCCTAGACAAACACATGAACTGGATGACTCACCTGAATTACCTTCTCGACAAGACTAGAAAACGCCAAAGACTGATACGACAAGTACAAGGACGCCTCCGTGGCTGCAGTATGGAAACTGCCATACATACTTACAAAACTTTTATCAGACCTGTCCTCGAATACGCCAGCGCCCCGCTGGGAGGAATTCCGCACACGGTAGCAGACAGACTTTACAGTACAGAACGACGACTGCTCCGCAACCTTGCGAGACTCCCAGCAAGGACGCCCAGCAACGACGTATACGAAATAGTTAACGTGGAACCACTACAGACACGACTGACAAAACTGCGCGCGAACTACGGACAACGAATACTAACGCAAAGACCTGACATGGAAAACCTAATTACAACAAGACCTCGTACTCAACGACTCCCTAAATACAAGTATATCTGCCCAGCGCGTACGGTAGCACAAAACACATCACACCACTTCCCAGACTTAGCCCCAACTATGGAACCGCTGACAACCCATACCACTACCCCTCCCCACCTAGACGTCAGACAATAAAACACAGACAATCATATACCCTCTCTCCCTCTATCTCCCCCTCTCTCTCTCTCTCTCTCACTCTCTCTCCCTCTCTCTCTCTCACACACGCACGCACACACACACACACAAACAACAAAACGACAACACTCGCACACTTAAACAAGCCGGCACACTATTCAACTACTCAATCCTGTTCTGCCACTGACAAAAAAAAAAAAAAAAAAAAAAAAAAAAAAAAAAGAAAAATATGAAAATAGAAAACAGCTATAATTGTACAACAAAGCAAGCAACAACACAATCATTATTATATGCCACTCACAGACTAACTTCAAAAACCTCTCCTCATATGCTATCCTCCCCTCTGCTCCACAACCGAACACAAACGTAATTTAGGAAATATTACACACAAATCACACACAGAAACACTACACACCCCAATGTAATTCATATCTTGTTGTTAAACCCTAATACTATATACTTTGTTAAACCAAAATACAACCTTGTTACACTTACTACAACCTTGTTAATTATATAAAATTGTTAAACTTACTATAACCTTGTTAATCATATAAAATTGTTAATCACATATTATAAGGCTAAATGTTAATTAATTGTTAATGACCACATCAAAGTGCAAAAAACTTGTAAAGCACCTTTCTGCAAGCACTTTAAATTATATCAAAAAAGAAAATAAAATTGTAAACCTCGCCTAAGGCTAAAAAGTGCAATGCAAGCACTAGAATAGCCCGCCCTCCCCCTTAAGGGAAGGGAATGAAATGTGCTAAAAAAAAAAATAAAAAAAAAAAAAAAAAAAAAAAACTAAAAAAAAAAAAAAAAAAAAAAAAAAAAAAAAAAAAGCTGCGCCGGCACGCACTCCGCTGCTCGACTCGCTGCCGCTCGCACCGGTCGTTTTCGTTTCCGTTTCGTGTGCACCGTCGCTAGCCCATCGCCATGTCCGGACGCGGAAAGGGAGGCAAAGTCAAGGGCAAGTCAAAGTCCCGCTCAAGCAGGGCTGGGCTCCAGTTCCCGGTCGGCAGAATCCACCGCCTCCTGCGCAAGGGAAACTACGCAGAGCGCGTCGGCGCCGGGGCGCCCGTCTACCTCGCCGCCGTCATGGAGTACCTCGCGGCTGAGGTGCTCGAGCTGGCCGGAAACGCGGCCCGCGACAACAAGAAGACGCGCATCATCCCGCGCCACCTGCAGCTTGCCATCCGCAACGACGAGGAGCTCAACAAGCTCCTGTCGGGCGTCACCATCGCACAGGGTGGTGTCCTGCCCAACATCCAGGCCGTCCTGCTGCCAAAGAAGACCGAGAAGAAGGCCTAAAGGAGGCCAGGCAATCGCAGCGCCGCGTGCTCCCCTGCACGCAACGCGCTTTGCCGGCTCGGCCCACAACAATCGGCCCTTTTCAGGGCCACCACACAAACCTACGTCCAAAGCAAAATTTCAGTCGTCCTCGCCGCACCTTGTTTTGTTTTAACTTTGCACTGTCACAGCACAGCCGCCGCCGGCGCACGTCCGCCATCTTGTCGTCCACACAGCCCGTGTGGCCCAACACACACACACACACACACACACACACACACACACACACATTTTGCACGGTCGCAGTCGCCTTCCAAACCGACAACGGCAGCAATAATGACCATTGTTGTTAAAGGGAGGCGTGTCGACACACCGCCCTCCACTCCCGCGCGCAACGGCCGTCGACACGAACGAAACAGCTGATCCGGCCGCCTATGCCCACACGCCTTGCCTCGGAAACCCCAACGCCGCCGCAAACAAACACACAGAGCCAAACCACGCAAGCAAATAATCACCGCCTCTCGCACAACAACACACAGCCCGCCATCTCCGTCGCGATCGATACAAAGACACACAAACGAAGCAGCTCCACACACAGCCAGCCACATGACACGTTTCCTTTCCTTCTCCCCTCCCAGTCACATCACGTCGCTCAAACGGAAAGAAAGAAAGAAACAAACAAACAAACAACACAGCGCACACACGCAGCAACAACACAGACTCTTTCGCACTTTTCAACTTCCGAACAGTGTGGTGGCCCTGAAAAGGGCCGTTTTCTAGTCTCTCCCACCCACAAGCACGGCCGCGGGAAGGCCAGCGCCCGCTGCGACGCAGCCTAACCGCCGAAACCGTACAGGGTGCGCCCCTGCCTCTTCAGGGCGTACACCACGTCCATGGCCGTCACAGTCTTGCGCTTGGCGTGCTCAGTGTACGTCACCGCGTCGCGGATCACGTTCTCCAGGAACACCTTCAGCACCCCGCGGGTCTCCTCGTAGATCAGACCAGAGATGCGCTTCACGCCGCCCCTGCGAGCCAGGCGGCGGATGGCGGGCTTCGTGATGCCCTGGATGTTGTCGCGCAACACCTTGCGGTGCCGCTTGGCGCCACCCTTGCCGAGCCCCTTTCCTCCCTTGCCGCGGCCTGTCATCCTTCCTTCCTCGGGCAAAGCAAAACGTGCACAAACAGCAGCTGCAGCGGCTGGCGAGTCGGCTACGGTCTGCGCCCAGCGCGCCCGCCGCCCCCCTATATAGACTCTGGCCCGCCCTCCCCCCACCACGCGCAACCGAGGGCATATAAGCGCAGCACGGAGGCGCGCGGGCCCGTTGTCAAGGCAGCACCGGACGCCGCGCCGCACCTAACCTCCACGCACGCCGCTCCGCTACCGCTACCGCTACCGCTACCGCCATGGCCCGCACAAAGCAAACGGCCCGCAAGTCCACCGGCGGAAAGGCGCCGCGCAAACAGCTCGCCACCAAGGCGGCGAGGAAGAGCGCGCCCGCCACCGGAGGCGTCAAGAAGCCCCACCGCTACAGGCCGGGCACCGTCGCCCTGCGAGAAATCAGGCGCTACCAGAAGAGCACAGAGCTGCTCATCCGCAAGCTGCCATTCCAGCGCCTAGTGCGCGAGATCGCCCAGGACTTCAAGACCGACCTGCGCTTCCAGAGCTCCGCAGTCATGGCCCTGCAGGAGGCCAGCGAGGCCTACCTCGTCGGCCTCTTCGAAGACACCAACCTGTGCGCAATCCACGCCAAGCGCGTCACCATCATGCCCAAGGACATCCAGCTCGCGCGCCGCATCCGCGGCGAGCGCGCCTAAACCGCGCCGCGGCACCGCACCGCACAAACAAAAACGGCCCTTTTCAGGGCCACTAACATCTCTCCGTCGCGAGCAAACTTTGTCGGTCGCCTGCCTCTCGCCCCGCAACCCAAAAACAAAAACCACCACTTCCCGTCCGTCCGCCACACCCGCTCACTCTGCCTGCCTGCTAGCAGCGCGCAACAATCACACATCATCCCTCCCCGGCGCTCAAAGCGCACAATACCCAACGGCCGACGTCACACCGCACGGGTGGCTGGCCGGCCGCCGCTTTCGTTTCGAAAACAAAAAAACCCGCACTCCACTCCGACGGCCAACGGCCAGGCAGGCGCGCTCGCTCGCTCTACACGCCACCGAAATCCCCGCCGACTCCTTCCACATCTCAACGTGCCCCCCGTTGCAAAACATAACACACACAAAGGAACAAAACAAAACAAAGACCAGACACGACTCGACTCGACAAGACAGACATCCGAGAAGAACGAACGCAGGCAAGCCAACCAACGTATTCAAACAAAACAACGTGACAGAAAACCAACCGTCGGCCGCCGCCACAAACACGGCGACAATCAACCACGACAACAACAACACCGCTTACCGCTACCGCCGCCCACACCCGCCACCGACCCCCGCAATCCAACCACCACGGCACGCAAACAGCATCCCCACGGGCATACAGACAGACACCCACACCAAACGCAACACGACAATCAAAACCTTCCCCGACGTGCTTTGATGGCCCTGAGAAGGGCCGTTTTGGGCCGCGCGTCTCTTGCGCGCCACTAGACGACGACGGGGGGTGGGGACGACGGAGTCAAGCGCCAAACCCTTCCTTTCCCATCTCTTTCTCCTCTACTCTACTTCTTCTTCTTGGGCGAAGCCTTCGCCTTAGACGGCGTCGTCGCCTTCTTCGGGCGCGGCGCCTTCGGCTTCTTCGTCGGAACCTTGGCGGCCTTCTTCGCCTTCGACGGCGACTTGGCCTTGGCCGGCTTGGCCGCAGCCGCCTTCTTCGCACCCGCGGGAGCGGCCGACGCCGCAGACGCCTTCTTGGCGGCGCCCGCCTTCCGACCGGTCGCCGCCTTCACGCCACCAGCCTTCTTTGCGCCGGCCGCACGGGCGCCCTTCTTCTCCTTGCTGGCCGGAGCGGCGCGCTTCTTCTTGGCACCGCCAGCACGAGCCTTGCCGCCCTCGGCCGCCCCCCCGCCGCCGGCGCCGGCAAGCTTGAACGAGCCGGACGCGCCCTTCCCCTTCGTCTGCACCAGCTCGCCCGCCACGACGGCCGACTTGAGGTACTTCTTGATAAACGGCGCCAGCTTCTCCGCGTCCAGCTTGTAGTGCGCGGCTATGTACTTCTTGATCGCCTGCAGCGACGACCCGCCGCGCTCCTTCAGACTCTTGATGGCGGCCGTCACCATCTCAGAGGTGCGCGGGTGCGCAGGCTTGGCGCGCGGCTTCTTCGCAGACGACGCAGACTTGGCCTTCTTCGTCGTGCCGGTGGCGGCGGGTGCCGCAGCAGTCTCGTTCGTAGCCGCCTGATCTGCCATTTCGACGACGCGCGTAACACACAGCGAGAGCGAGCGGGACGGCAGGCACGCAAGCACAGCACAGCAGCAGAGCAGAGAATCACAAGGCCCAGCCAGTGTCGCGGGCGGGCGCGGACGGCCGAGAGAGCGGCCGCCACTCTGCGCGCCGCCGCGCCGCGCCTCCCGCGCTTGCTACCGCCCAACGTCCGACAGCCTGTGCGGAGCAGCCCCAAACCTGCGCCACAACCGCCCGCGCCTTTCAAACCACCGAGGATGGGGCTACACACAGCCACACCACAGTCGCCAACCAGTCGCCACGGCAGCGCCGCAAACCACGGCCAAACTGCAGCTACCGCGCGCTACAGCCTGGGTCGGCCCGCCGAGAATCGCCGCCCCCGCCCAAATGCCGCCCCCACAGCCCCAGCCGACGACCCGCCACAATGGCCAAACCTTCGGCAAAACTCCCACACCGTCGCCGCGGCAGCCCGGCCAGCGCGGCCGGCGCCACAGCCACACAAGCCGAGGCGTGCGGCGATGACGGCCGTGCAAACGCGCCTCCGCCGCCCCATCGCCTTCCGTCGCCCTCCCGCCGTTTCCCGATCGGCCCGCAGCCGTCGGGCCACATCGCGCGCCGTCCTCCTCCTCTCGCCCGCCAACATTCACAGCCGTTTCTCAACAATTGCCCGCCGCAAACGGACGCCGCCTGCGCAACAGGCGCCGCCGCCCCTCGCCGCTTCCGACCCGACCCAACCCCTCGACCGAGGCAAACCGCAATCCGAATCTACAGACCAACCCAATCTGCCGTCAAGCACACACGACAGCCGACCTTACACGTTACGCGTTACACATTACGTTTACACGTCTACGTTAGGTTAGGTTAGGTGGACGTGGGTTAGGTTAAGGGGACTTGGGTTAGGTTAAGCGTCAAACTTAGGTTAAGCATTCAAACACGTCAGGCGTCAGAGGTTAGGTTAGGTTAGGTTAGGTTAGGTTAGGTTACACGTTAGGTTAAGGGGTCAGTGCTAGGTTAAGAAGCGTCAAACGTAGGTTAAAAAAGCGTTCAAACGTGAGGCGTGAGCCGGACAGCTTACCTTACGTAGACGTTAGGGGCTCACAGGCTGAGCTCACCTCGCCACACCACAGGTTCGGTTCGGTTCGGTTCGGTTCGCTCGGCTCAGCGTAAAGCGCCGAGGTCAGGGTTACGTTCGTTCACCTTCGGGCGCCACACTTTCGGTTGAAAGGTCGCGACGGGACGACGTCGGCAGGCACGCCGCAAACGAACAAAAACGTACAGACGACGTCGGAAACCGCCGACAGACGGGGGAGCAGCACGACCACGACCAGACACCGAGCGCGAACGAGACACACGCGAACCACCCCCACCGGCCAAAGGGCACCACACAACAACCCAGAGCACCACGTGTCGACACCAGAGCAACCCGCCGCTCACGCGACATGGCTGGCACCGAAGGGCAACCGCCCGCAACTGCGCTTTCCGCGCCGGCCCGGATGCACGTCGTGCTACAACAACACCACTACCGTACACAGCCGCTGTTCACAACATCACTATCAATGGCGCGCCCGCGGCTCGCCGCCGTCGCAGTCGCAGCCCCAACGCCAGCACTTTTGCACCACCATTCACACGCACCGCAACACAGCTCGCCGACACAGCCGAACAAAACAAACACCACACAACAACAGCAACAACGCCGCCGCCTCTACTTGTGCCGGCGACCCACCCCGCCGATGGCGCACCTTTCGCCAGCCGGCAATCGACACACACGCACCCACCCACCGGGGCCCAGTGCAAAAAAAAAACAAAAAAAAACACACAAAAACAAAAAAACAAAACAACACAAACGACACGGGAAGCGCACACCGCCACTTCGCGCGCACGCCACCAACCAGTCGTCGTCTCAAAATAACAAACACAAACAAAATAAACTAACAACTAGGGCAACACAAAACAAAAACGCCTCGCACGAACCGCCCACAAAAAGGACAAGCACACGCACAGCCTCTGCTGACGACCACGACGCAGCGGCACGCTGCTCCTGTCCCGCGCCACGCGCCCCGCGCCCCGCGCCCCACTCGATTCACAACTCACGCGACACCGTCAACGACGGGCTCGCTTCCCGCAACCTACCACCTTTCCGCCACGACGCACAGCCCCAGCCCCACCCGACGACTGCACTTTCACCACCGCCTCCCCCTTCCCCCCCAAAACACACACACACAGCCAGCCAAAAACGCACTCGCGACCCACACATGCACGTGCATCGGCACACGCCAACCAGTCAACGTCGACAACCACACGCAAGGCTCGAAACGAAAACGAAACCGGCGTCCTTCCACGTTGCCATCAAGCTACGCGACACAAGACACAAGGAACCAACACAACAGCCGGCCCCACTAATTCCCACTCTCACGCCGCAAAAAGCACACCGAAACCGCCAAACACGCACGCACATTCCCCTTCGCACTGACACCACCGACCGGCTCGCTACCACACACCTCTCGGCAGCCGTTTCACGCCAATTCGCCACACCGCCCACACAGTCGACAAGCGCCCGCCCTGTACGGCACACGCAACGACGCAGCGCAGCAAAGGGCGCCCGCAACACATACCTCTCCGCCGCCCGACGCGCCAACCGCCACACCACACCGCCAGCCACTCGCAAATTGTGCACTGCCACCAGCCACACGTCCAACACGCCGCGCCGCCTCAGGCCACCCGCCAGGGGGCGCTCACGTCCGCGACAACAGCGCGGCCCGCCGGGCCGGGCCGGGCCGAACCGAACCGAGCCGCCGCTGCTCTGCACTCGGCACGGCCACACCCTGCTGCAGACCGGGCTCGTCCCTCTGTACGCGTCTGCCTGCGCATCAACACAACACGACCTTTTTTTTTTTTTTTTTTTTTTTTCCTCTCTACCGCCAACCCTTCTTCTCGCGTTTTACTCGTTGTTGCAGCAGCGGCGCACACCTACACATCCACAGCCCCAGCCGAGCCGGCCTCACCTCAGGGCCCGCCGCCAGCGTCTCCTCCTCGGGCACAGGTGCGGTGCTGTGGCCGCCCATCCAACCGCATTGCTGGCCGTCCAGCCACCAGGCGTTCCCACTGCCGCGAGCCACGCCGCGCACCGACCCTGCTGCAGAAAACGAAGCATAGCCAGAGACCGACCGATACACAAAGCAAGCCGTCGCCTCGCCTCTTGTCCTTCCTGCCTTCCTTCCGCCCCCGCCCTTCTCACACCACCGCCTCTCCACTTTCGCCCCCCCCCCTCCTTTTTTTTTTTTTTTTTGTTGTTTTCTTCTTTCTTTCTTTCTTTCTTTGGCCCTCTCTCCTTCCCGCCATGGCGGTTACGGCACCGCCTGCAGCGGCAGATTGTTTGCGCCCACACGCCTACTCCTACCACCATTAACCTTGCCCTGCCCTGCCCTGCCCATCAACGTCGCAGTCGAACCGACGCTTGCCAACACACTGCCCACGTTCCTTTCTCTTTTCGGCCTACGCCCATTACGCGCCGCCGCCACAGCACCTTCCCTTCCCACAACACACCGACGTCATCACACGCACCCAACACAGGGGCCACGACCGTGTTCCTCGCCCACTCCCATCCCGCACGGTACGCACATTCCCAACTACTACCGCGCACCCTCCCTTTCCAATCTGTGTGTCTCTGTGTCTGTGTCCTGTCCGCGCGTGACGCCTCTCAACATCCGCCGTCCCCCGTCCCGTTTTCGCCCCCATGCCGTCGTCGCGCCGCCTCCTCCCCGTCCACCGCCGCCCCTGTCCGCCCCGCACCACACCATACACCGCTGCTTGTCCCGGCCGTTGCCACCAAAGGCGCCGACCGCAAACGCGCCACGCCGCAGCCCCCGTGCGTCTCGCGCTCGCTTGCATCTCCGTGCCGACGCTGCCTCTCTTCCCGCTCGCACTCGACCTCGACAACACAGTCTTTGGCTCCGCCACTGCGTGTTCCGGTGGTACGCACGCTGCAACACGTATGTATTCATTACCAGAGCGATGGCGAGGCATGACAGCATCTCTGTCTGACCAGAGAGTTCTTTATCGCTGCTAGTCGGCGCTTGGACCGCGCCAGACGACAGTAGTGGCACGCACCGGGTCGCCAGGAACAGTTGTTATATATATTGTAGCGCGAGTCGGGAGAGGTAGTAGTCGGTCGACAGTAGTAGCGGGTGGACGGTTGTACTGAGCGGGCGTCGGCGGCGTGCTCTGCTCGTCTCGCGACTCTGGTCACGGTTCGGGACGATGTATAGTATATTGTGTGTTATAATCAAAAGGTGGTGTGACGCTGCATTGCGCAAATCTGATAACGTATGTTCATTGTACTTATTTTGTTCAACAACAAAAGCCCCACTATTACTTTTTTTCTAAAGTAACTTTTGTCTCTTAACGAAAAACATTCACTTTTTAAAGACTACTTCCTATGGCATTTCCCTCCAAGGAGTGCAATTAATTACCAGCCAGCACTCATTCATTGCACACAGCTGTGTAAGGGGTATCTACAATTGAGGAGCGGATATAAATGCAATTTTTTGTTTTTTTTTTTTGTGTGTGTGTGTTGTAACCTCCCAGCAAAATTTAAAATAATGGACAATGTTATTTACGGATGCTAATGGACATTGCGCTAATTGTAACCTCGCCCACAATGAGAGGTATTGAAAATGGCAACAAAAATGTGAAATTCGCAATCTGACTCAAATATAAAGTCTTCACACAACATTTAAAAACGTCCGTTCAGTGACAAGAAACTTCAATTAAACCGAAATATCGGTCTTTGGCCCTGTGCAAAACAATCAGAATTAAAGTCTTACCTCCGAATAAATGGATGTCACATTTCTGCTCTGGTTGTTGCGCAGCGCTTGGACGAACTGCATTGCAAATAATAATATTCTCTTTTTTTGTGATTTTAGTGACATTTTTCTTCAAAGAAGTGGAATGAAGTGTGAAGTGCAACGAACTCTTTAGTTCAATAAAAAATTAAATGTTTGAAAAATGCTTTTGAAATAAAAATTATTATTGGGCAACTTGTTGGAGAATAATTACAATAAATACACTTTTTCATTATCTAATGATTATATTAATTAACAGTATACCTTATTCACCATCTTGACCAGTGTTGCCGACCGCCTACATCACACAACCGCACGACTACTGACAGAGTACAGCCCTCAACTACACAGAGCTACGGACTCGCAACGACTACTACTGACTGACTGACTGACTGACTGAGAACCGCTCGCAACACTCGCGCAGTCCAGCGCAAACTCTCTGGTCACAGATGCTACAATGTCTCGCCATCGCTACTATGTTACATACGTGTTTCAGTGTCTTTTTCATTGGGGTAACGATCTTTGGCTCTTTCTATTCTGAATACAGGGCCAAAGGTCAACGCTGCTGCCCTTATACAATTTATCAGGTTTCATTATGTCTGTTGCAATGTTACATACGGTTCACTCTTTCATTAATATTATCGTTGGGTTTGTTTTGTAGGGACGTTAGTTAACATTCTGGCACATTTTTATTATCATCGGACTCTCTGCTATTTGTGCAGGGAGGTTATACCTGGGTCCATTTCCATTTCCATTTACATTTTAATATTGATAGACTTTTTGTTTTCTTTTTTGTTTCTTGTTGTTTTTCCTTCTTTTTTCTTGTTGTTTTTTTTTTGTTTTGTTTTTCCCGCTCTCACCACCACCGCCGCATCACGCCTTCCGTTTTCTTGGTTTCTTTTCTGTTCTTCAACTGCTTCAACATCACCGCGCCCCATTTCCACACCACAGCCATCAGCCTCCAAGACGGGCGGGCGCAGTGTGCCATTTCCGGCGCACGAGCACACCCGTACGGTACTCTCCTCGCCCCCACGCCACCAACAACACAGCGACCACGCGGCTTTCAGGCATGGCACGGCACGGCACGGCACGGCACGGCACGGCACGGCACGGCACGGCACGGCACGGCACGGCACCGGCGAAATGCGCCGCCCCCGCCCCTCCGCGCATCCGTCCGTCTCGCCACGTTCACTGACAGCCGCGTCTGCAGCTACACCACGACAACCACAACACAACACCGCTCCCCTCCCTGGCAACTCACATTGTTTTTCTCCTCCTCTTTTGCACAAACCACAACGCCGAGCACAGGCGCAAGCCACCCACACCGCGCCCCTCCCCGTCCCGTCTTTGGCCGCCGCTCCTCGTTTCCTCGTTTGCCCCCTCCCATCTCCCGAAATGCCATGCCAGCAGCGTTACGCATGCCCCTCCCACATGCAGGGCACGCCCACCTCCAAACACTGCCAATTCACGGACGCACGCACACACACACACACACACACACACACACACACACACACACACACACACACTCACTCACTCACTCACTTTCTCGACACCTTTCTGTACGGAGGGTGCGTCATCTCGACCGTGACAGAGTGACGGCAACTATCGACGATCCATTTCCCCCCACTGGTAAAACATGTCCACTAACACCTACATACATCATTCAAGTACACAGACAATAGCATACACACAATGGGAGGGCACACGAACATGGACGGCACGGCACTGTCATACACTCTTCCTCAGAACCATATCAACAAACGTTACGTACATCCGGGAAAGCGAAAGCGAACGCGAACGCGAAAGCGAAAGCGAAAGCAAAAGCAAAAGCAAAGGCAAAGCCCAATGCAGCCGTCAAAGGTAACGTTCACCACGGCAGACACTTGCAGCCGCGCCGCCGTTAAACGCATTTCAGTGCGGCTCCAATACGCCTCCGACACGGGAACGTTCCGTTGCTCTACGAATGCGTTTCTCCCCTTTTTCCCTTCCTCTCTCTTTTGCCCCCCCTCCTTGCACTCTTGCCTCCTTCCTCACGTTCTGCCCAGACATTCGACCGATCAAAGTCAACCTTTCGTTACCGTTCTCAGCGCGACGGTGTACAACAGTATGACGGGTGTGCCCAAGACTTCGGTTCAGTTGCGTGACGCCGGTCTATCGCGCCGATCGACAGTTACTCAGGGGGCGACGGATCGGACCACGTCACCGACACACAAAACACTTTCAAACAAACAAATACATACCGGATGGACACAGACAAACACGTGTACAGACATTCGCCAAACAAACGACCGCCGCCGCCGCCGCCGCCGCCGCCGCCGTCGTCGTCTAGCGTCGCGCTTACTGTACTGCACTGGACACGCGTGCATCTTGAATGACGACATCGGTGTGCGTGCGTCGTACGCAATCAGTCAGACACGGCTATCAAACATCAGAGTCGAATGGTACATCATCGTGCGTGTCGCCGTACACGTACAGTACAATACAACAACAATGCGTCTTAATGGCACGTTCATTTCAACGTCACTCACACACCTCCACGCTGCAGTTACGTCGCACCATTGTCAAACTCGGCGTACAGCAAAGGGAATAGTGGGCGGCAAACAAAACCAAACAAAAACATTTCACATTTCACCCTCGCCATGTATGATGTGCAAAAAAACAAACCCGCAAACGGCCGTCGTTACGGTGACACAAAAGTCGCCGATCGCACAGTCCCCCCTCGCAGACGGGTAACACACACACACACACACACACACACACACACACACACACACACACACACACACACACCAACAACACCAACGGGTCAAAAACCACGCCAACGAGGCGTGCCACCATTCCACGCCACGGCGACCAACCTCGTGGCCGTACCCCGCGCAACACGCTTTGACGCGCCCCCCCACCCACAATCAAAATGCACACATACATCACAGCCGTCCACACAAACAACAACAACAACAATTCCGCCCTTCCCGCAAAAGGCAAGTTGGTGGCCCTGAAAAGGGCCGTTTTGCCGCTCTCGCAACGGAGGAGCCTTCTCCATCCTTCCTTCCTTCCATTCCAGAGCCACCTCCTTACTTGGAGCTCGTGTACTTGGTCACCGCCTTCGTGCCCTCGCTCACGGCGTGCTTGGCCAGCTCGCCAGGCAGCAACAGCCGCACAGCGGTCTGGATCTCGCGGGACGTGATGGTCGAGCGCTTGTTGTAGTGCGCCAGGCGAGAAGCCTCGGCCGCAATGCGCTCGAAAATGTCGTTCACGAAGCTGTTCATGATGCTCATCGCCTTCGACGAGATGCCCGTGTCAGGGTGCACCTGCTTCAGCACCTTGTAGATGTAGATGGCATAGCTCTCCTTCCTCTTGCGCTTCTTCTTCTTGTCGCCCTTCGAAATGTTCTTCTGCGCCTTGCCAGCCTTCTTGGCGGCCTTCCCGCTAGTCTTGGGCGGCATCTCGAACCAACGTACGGCAGCAGCAACACCAGTAGCAAGCGCTCCGCTCTAGTCAGCGTCTCCCCACACAGTGGCACCCGCCGCCAGCCGCCGCCGCACCTTTACCAGCTCGCCCTGTTGCGGCCGCCGACCAATGGGGCGCGCGCGCAACCGGCCGCCGCACCCGAGCCCATAAAGCACCCCCACCCCGGCTGCGCCGGCACGCACTCCGCTGCTCGACTCGCTGCCGCTCGCACCGGTCGTTTTCGTTTCCGTTTCGTGTGCACCGTCGCTAGCCCATCGCCATGTCCGGACGCGGAAAGGGAGGCAAAGTCAAGGGCAAGTCAAAGTCCCGCTCAAGCAGGGCTGGGCTCCAGTTCCCGGTCGGCAGAATCCACCGCCTCCTGCGCAAGGGAAACTACGCAGAGCGCGTCGGCGCCGGGGCGCCCGTCTACCTCGCCGCCGTCATGGAGTACCTCGCGGCTGAGGTGCTCGAGCTGGCCGGAAACGCGGCCCGCGACAACAAGAAGACGCGCATCATCCCGCGCCACCTGCAGCTTGCCATCCGCAACGACGAGGAGCTCAACAAGCTCCTGTCGGGCGTCACCATCGCACAGGGTGGTGTCCTGCCCAACATCCAGGCCGTCCTGCTGCCAAAGAAGACCGAGAAGAAGGCCTAAAGGAGGCCAGGCAATCGCAGCGCCGCGTGCTCCCCTGCACGCAACGCGCTTTGCCGGCTCGGCCCACAACAATCGGCCCTTTTCAGGGCCACCACACAAACCTACGTCCAAAGCAAAATTTCAGTCGTCCTCGCCGCACCTTGTTTTGTTTTAACTTTGCACTGTCACAGCACAGCCGCCGCCGGCGCACGTCCGCCATCTTGTCGTCCACACAGCCCGTGTGGCCCAACACACACACACACACACACACACACACACACACATTTTGCACGGTCGCAGTCGCCTTCCAAACCGACAACGGCAGCAATAATGACCATTGTTGTTAAAGGGAGGCGTGTCGACACACCGCCCTCCACTCCCGCGCGCAACGGCCGTCGACACGAACGAAACAGCTGATCCGGCCGCCTATGCCCACACGCCTTGCCTCGGAAACCCCAACGCCGCCGCAAACAAACACACAGAGCCAAACCACGCAAGCAAATAATCACCGCCTCTCGCACAACAACACACAGCCCGCCATCTCCGTCGCGATCGATACAAAGACACACAAACGAAGCAGCTCCACACACAGCCAGCCACATGACACGTTTCCTTTCCTTCTCCCCTCCCAGTCACATCACGTCGCTCAAACGGAAAGAAAGAAAGAAACAAACAAACAAACAACACAGCGCACACACGCAGCAACAACACAGACTCTTTCGCACTTTTCAACTTCCGAACAGTGTGGTGGCCCTGAAAAGGGCCGTTTTCTAGTCTCTCCCACCCACAAGCACGGCCGCGGGAAGGCCAGCGCCCGCTGCGACGCAGCCTAACCGCCGAAACCGTACAGGGTGCGCCCCTGCCTCTTCAGGGCGTACACCACGTCCATGGCCGTCACAGTCTTGCGCTTGGCGTGCTCAGTGTACGTCACCGCGTCGCGGATCACGTTCTCCAGGAACACCTTCAGCACCCCGCGGGTCTCCTCGTAGATCAGACCAGAGATGCGCTTCACGCCGCCCCTGCGAGCCAGGCGGCGGATGGCGGGCTTCGTGATGCCCTGGATGTTGTCGCGCAACACCTTGCGGTGCCGCTTGGCGCCACCCTTGCCGAGCCCCTTTCCTCCCTTGCCGCGGCCTGTCATCCTTCCTTCCTCGGGCAAAGCAAAACGTGCACAAACAGCAGCTGCAGCGGCTGGCGAGTCGGCTACGGTCTGCGCCCAGCGCGCCCGCCGCCCCCCTATATAGACTCTGGCCCGCCCTCCCCCCACCACGCGCAACCGAGGGCATATAAGCGCAGCACGGAGGCGCGCGGGCCCGTTGTCAAGGCAGCACCGGACGCCGCGCCGCACCTAACCTCCACGCACGCCGCTCCGCTACCGCTACCGCTACCGCTACCGCCATGGCCCGCACAAAGCAAACGGCCCGCAAGTCCACCGGCGGAAAGGCGCCGCGCAAACAGCTCGCCACCAAGGCGGCGAGGAAGAGCGCGCCCGCCACCGGAGGCGTCAAGAAGCCCCACCGCTACAGGCCGGGCACCGTCGCCCTGCGAGAAATCAGGCGCTACCAGAAGAGCACAGAGCTGCTCATCCGCAAGCTGCCATTCCAGCGCCTAGTGCGCGAGATCGCCCAGGACTTCAAGACCGACCTGCGCTTCCAGAGCTCCGCAGTCATGGCCCTGCAGGAGGCCAGCGAGGCCTACCTCGTCGGCCTCTTCGAAGACACCAACCTGTGCGCAATCCACGCCAAGCGCGTCACCATCATGCCCAAGGACATCCAGCTCGCGCGCCGCATCCGCGGCGAGCGCGCCTAAACCGCGCCGCGGCACCGCACCGCACAAACAAAAACGGCCCTTTTCAGGGCCACTAACATCTCTCCGTCGCGAGCAAACTTTGTCGGTCGCCTGCCTCTCGCCCCGCAACCCAAAAACAAAAACCACCACTTCCCGTCCGTCCGCCACACCCGCTCACTCTGCCTGCCTGCTAGCAGCGCGCAACAATCACACATCATCCCTCCCCGGCGCTCAAAGCGCACAATACCCAACGGCCGACGTCACACCGCACGGGTGGCTGGCCGGCCGCCGCTTTCGTTTCGAAAACAAAAAAACCCGCACTCCACTCCGACGGCCAACGGCCAGGCAGGCGCGCTCGCTCGCTCTACACGCCACCGAAATCCCCGCCGACTCCTTCCACATCTCAACGTGCCCCCCGTTGCAAAACATAACACACACAAAGGAACAAAACAAAACAAAGACCAGACACGACTCGACTCGACAAGACAGACATCCGAGAAGAACGAACGCAGGCAAGCCAACCAACGTATTCAAACAAAACAACGTGACAGAAAACCAACCGTCGGCCGCCGCCACAAACACGGCGACAATCAACCACGACAACAACAACACCGCTTACCGCTACCGCCGCCCACACCCGCCACCGACCCCCGCAATCCAACCACCACGGCACGCAAACAGCATCCCCACGGGCATACAGACAGACACCCACACCAAACGCAACACGACAATCAAAACCTTCCCCGACGTGCTTTGATGGCCCTGAGAAGGGCCGTTTTGGGCCGCGCGTCTCTTGCGCGCCACTAGACGACGACGGGGGGTGGGGACGACGGAGTCAAGCGCCAAACCCTTCCTTTCCCATCTCTTTCTCCTCTACTCTACTTCTTCTTCTTGGGCGAAGCCTTCGCCTTAGACGGCGTCGTCGCCTTCTTCGGGCGCGGCGCCTTCGGCTTCTTCGTCGGAACCTTGGCGGCCTTCTTCGCCTTCGACGGCGACTTGGCCTTGGCCGGCTTGGCCGCAGCCGCCTTCTTCGCACCCGCGGGAGCGGCCGACGCCGCAGACGCCTTCTTGGCGGCGCCCGCCTTCCGACCGGTCGCCGCCTTCACGCCACCAGCCTTCTTTGCGCCGGCCGCACGGGCGCCCTTCTTCTCCTTGCTGGCCGGAGCGGCGCGCTTCTTCTTGGCACCGCCAGCACGAGCCTTGCCGCCCTCGGCCGCCCCCCCGCCGCCGGCGCCGGCAAGCTTGAACGAGCCGGACGCGCCCTTCCCCTTCGTCTGCACCAGCTCGCCCGCCACGACGGCCGACTTGAGGTACTTCTTGATAAACGGCGCCAGCTTCTCCGCGTCCAGCTTGTAGTGCGCGGCTATGTACTTCTTGATCGCCTGCAGCGACGACCCGCCGCGCTCCTTCAGACTCTTGATGGCGGCCGTCACCATCTCAGAGGTGCGCGGGTGCGCAGGCTTGGCGCGCGGCTTCTTCGCAGACGACGCAGACTTGGCCTTCTTCGTCGTGCCGGTGGCGGCGGGTGCCGCAGCAGTCTCGTTCGTAGCCGCCTGATCTGCCATTTCGACGACGCGCGTAACACACAGCGAGAGCGAGAGCGAGAGCGAGCGGGACGGCAGGCAGGCAGGCACGCAAGCACAGCACAGCAGCAGAGCAGAGAATCACAAGGCCCAGCCAGTGTCGCGGGCGGGCGCGGACGGCCGAGAGAGCGGCCGCCACTCTGCGCGCCGCCGCGCCGCGCCTCCCGTGCTTGCTACCGCCCAACGTCCGACAGCCTGTGCGGAGCAGCCCCAAACCTGCGCCACAACCGCCCGCGCCTTTCAAACCACCGAGGATGGGGCTACACACAGCCACACCACAGTCGCCAACCAGTCGCCACGGCAGCGCCGCAAACCACGGCCAAACTGCAGCTACCGCGCGCTACAGCCTGGGTCGGCCCGCCGAGAATCGCCGCCCCCGCCCAAATGCCGCCCCCACAGCCCCAGCCGACGACCCGCCACAATGGCCAAACCTTCGGCAAAACTCCCACACCGTCGCCGCGGCAGCCCGGCCAGCGCGGCCGGCGCCACAGCCACACAAGCCGAGGCGTGCGGCGATGACGGCCGTGCAAACGCGCCTCCGCCGCCCCATCGCCTTCCGTCGCCCTCCCGCCGTTTCCCGATCGGCCCGCAGCCGTCGGGCCACATCGCGCGCCGTCCTCCTCCTCTCGCCCGCCAACATTCACAGCCGTTTCTCAACAATTGCCCGCCGCAAACGGACGCCGCCTGCGCAACAGGCGCCGCCGCCCCTCGCCGCTTCCGACCCGACCCAACCCCTCGACCGAGGCAAACCGCAATCCGAATCTACAGACCAACCCAATCTGCCGTCAAGCACACACGACAGCCGACCTTACACGTTACGCGTTACACATTACGTTTACACGTCTACGTTAGGTTAGGTTAGGTGGACGTGGGTTAGGTTAAGGGGACTTGGGTTAGGTTAAGCGTCAAACTTAGGTTAAGCATTCAAACACGTCAGGCGTCAGAGGTTAGGTTAGGTTAGGTTAGGTTAGGTTAGGTTACACGTTAGGTTAAGGGGTCAGTGCTAGGTTAAGAAGCGTCAAACGTAGGTTAAAAAAGCGTTCAAACGTGAGGCGTGAGCCGGACAGCTTACCTTACGTAGACGTTAGGGGCTCACAGGCTGAGCTCACCTCGCCACACCACAGGTTCGGTTCGGTTCGGTTCGGTTCGCTCGGCTCAGCGTAAAGCGCCGAGGTCAGGGTTACGTTCGTTCACCTTCGGGCGCCACACTTTCGGTTGAAAGGTCGCGACGGGACGACGTCGGCAGGCACGCCGCAAACGAACAAAAACGTACAGACGACGTCGGAAACCGCCGACAGACGGGGGAGCAGCACGACCACGACCAGACACCGAGCGCGAACGAGACACACGCGAACCACCCCCACCGGCCAAAGGGCACCACACAACAACCCAGAGCACCACGTGTCGACACCAGAGCAACCCGCCGCTCACGCGACATGGCTGGCACCGAAGGGCAACCGCCCGCAACTGCGCTTTCCGCGCCGGCCCGGATGCACGTCGTGCTACAACAACACCACTACCGTACACAGCCGCTGTTCACAACATCACTATCAATGGCGCGCCCGCGGCTCGCCGCCGTCGCAGTCGCAGCCCCAACGCCAGCACTTTTGCACCACCATTCACACGCACCGCAACACAGCTCGCCGACACAGCCGAACAAAACAAACACCACACAACAACAGCAACAACGCCGCCGCCTCTACTTGTGCCGGCGACCCACCCCGCCGATGGCGCACCTTTCGCCAGCCGGCAATCGACACACACGCACCCACCCACCGGGGCCCAGTGCAAAAAAAAAACAAAAAAAAACACACAAAAACAAAAAAACAAAACAACACAAACGACACGGGAAGCGCACACCGCCACTTCGCGCGCACGCCACCAACCAGTCGTCGTCTCAAAATAACAAACACAAACAAAATAAACTAACAACTAGGGCAACACAAAACAAAAACGCCTCGCACGAACCGCCCACAAAAAGGACAAGCACACGCACAGCCTCTGCTGACGACCACGACGCAGCGGCACGCTGCTCCTGTCCCGCGCCACGCGCCCCGCGCCCCGCGCCCCACTCGATTCACAACTCACGCGACACCGTCAACGACGGGCTCGCTTCCCGCAACCTACCACCTTTCCGCCACGACGCACAGCCCCAGCCCCACCCGACGACTGCACTTTCACCACCGCCTCCCCCTTCCCCCCCAAAACACACACACACAGCCAGCCAAAAACGCACTCGCGACCCACACATGCACGTGCATCGGCACACGCCAACCAGTCAACGTCGACAACCACACGCAAGGCTCGAAACGAAAACGAAACCGGCGTCCTTCCACGTTGCCATCAAGCTACGCGACACAAGACACAAGGAACCAACACAACAGCCGGCCCCACTAATTCCCACTCTCACGCCGCAAAAAGCACACCGAAACCGCCAAACACGCACGCACATTCCCCTTCGCACTGACACCACCGACCGGCTCGCTACCACACACCTCTCGGCAGCCGTTTCACGCCAATTCGCCACACCGCCCACACAGTCGACAAGCGCCCGCCCTGTACGGCACACGCAACGACGCAGCGCAGCAAAGGGCGCCCGCAACACATACCTCTCCGCCGCCCGACGCGCCAACCGCCACACCACACCGCCAGCCACTCGCAAATTGTGCACTGCCACCAGCCACACGTCCAACACGCCGCGCCGCCTCCGGCCACCCGCCAGGGGGCGCTCACGTCCGCGACAACAGCGCGGCCCGCCGGGCCGGGCCGGGCCGAACCGAACCGAGCCGCCGCTGCTCTGCACTCGGCACGGCCACACCCTGCTGCAGACCGGGCTCGTCCCTCTGTACGCGTCTGCCTGCGCATCAACACAACACGACCTTTTTTTTTTTTTTTTTTTTTTTTCCTCTCTACCGCCAACCCTTCTTCTCGCGTTTTACTCGTTGTTGCAGCAGCGGCGCACACCTACACATCCACAGCCCCAGCCGAGCCGGCCTCACCTCAGGGCCCGCCGCCAGCGTCTCCTCCTCGGGCACAGGTGCGGTGCTGTGGCCGCCCATCCAACCGCATTGCTGGCCGTCCAGCCACCAGGCGTTCCCACTGCCGCGAGCCACGCCGCGCACCGACCCTGCTGCAGAAAACGAAGCATAGCCAGAGACCGACCGATACACAAAGCAAGCCGTCGCCTCGCCTCTTGTCCTTCCTGCCTTCCTTCCGCCCCCGCCCTTCTCACACCACCGCCTCTCCACTTTCGCCCCCCCCCCCCTCCTTTTTTTTTTTTTTTTTTTGTTGTTTTCTTCTTTCTTTCTTTCTTTCTTTGGCCCTCTCTCCTTCCCGCCATGGCGGTTACGGCACCGCCTGCAGCGGCAGATTGTTTGCGCCCACACGCCTACTCCTACCACCATTAACCTTGCCCTGCCCTGCCCTGCCCATCAACGTCGCAGTCGAACCGACGCTTGCCAACACACTGCCCACGTTCCTTTCTCTTTTCGGCCTACGCCCATTACGCGCCGCCGCCACAGCACCTTCCCTTCCCACAACACACCGACGTCATCACACGCACCCAACACAGGGGCCACGACCGTGTTCCTCGCCCACTCCCATCCCGCACGGTACGCACATTCCCAACTACTACCGCGCACCCTCCCTTTCCAATCTGTGTGTCTCTGTGTCTGTGTCCTGTCCGCGCGTGACGCCTCTCAACATCCGCCGTCCCCCGTCCCGTTTTCGCCCCCATGCCGTCGTCGCGCCGCCTCCTCCCCGTCCACCGCCGCCCCTGTCCGCCCCGCACCACACCATACACCGCTGCTTGTCCCGGCCGTTGCCACCAAAGGCGCCGACCGCAAACGCGCCACGCCGCAGCCCCCGTGCGTCTCGCGCTCGCTTGCATCTCCGTGCCGACGCTGCCTCTCTTCCCGCTCGCACTCGACCTCGACAACACAGTCTTTGGCTCCGCCACTGCGTGTTCCGGTGGTACGCACGCTGCAACACGTATGTATTCATTACCAGAGCGATGGCGAGGCATGACAGCATCTCTGTCTGACCAGAGAGTTCTTTATCGCTGCTAGTCGGCGCTTGGACCGCGCCAGACGACAGTAGTGGCACGCACCGGGTCGCCAGGAACAGTTGTTATATATATTGTAGCGCGAGTCGGGAGAGGTAGTAGTCGGTCGACAGTAGTAGCGGGTGGACGGTTGTACTGAGCGGGCGTCGGCGGCGTGCTCTGCTCGTCTCGCGACTCTGGTCACGGTTCGGGACGATGTATAGTATATTGTGTGTTATAATCAAAAGGTGGTGTGACGCTGCATTGCGCAAATCTGATAACGTATGTTCATTGTACTTATTTTGTTCAACAACAAAAGCCCCACTATTACTTTTTTTCTAAAGTAACTTTTGTCTCTTAACGAAAAACATTCACTTTTTAAAGACTACTTCCTATGGCATTTCCCTCCAAGGAGTGCAATTAATTACCAGCCAGCACTCATTCATTGCACACAGCTGTGTAAGGGGTATCTACAATTGAGGAGCGGATATAAATGCAATTTTTTGTTTTTTTTTTTTTTGTGTGTGTGTGTTGTAACCTCCCAGCAAAATTTAAAATAATGGACAATGTTATTTACGGATGCTAATGGACATTGCGCTAATTGTAACCTCGCCCACAATGAGAGGTATTGAAAATGGCAACAAAAATGTGAAATTCGCAATCTGACTCAAATATAAAGTCTTCACACAACATTTAAAAACGTCCGTTCAGTGACAAGAAACTTCAATTAAACCGAAATATCGGTCTTTGGCCCTGTGCAAAACAATCAGAATTAAAGTCTTACCTCCGAATAAATGGATGTCACATTTCTGCTCTGGTTGTTGTGCAGCGCTTGGACGAACTGCATTGCAAATAATAATATTCTCTTTTTTTGTGATTTTAGTGACATTTTTCTTCAAAGAAGTGGAATGAAGTGTGAAGTGCAACGAACTCTTTAGTTCAATAAAAAATTAAATGTTTGAAAAATGCTTTTGAAATAAAAATTATTATTGGGCAACTTGTTGGAGAATAATTACAATAAATACACTTTTTCATTATCTAATGATTATATTAATTAACAGTATACCTTATTCACCATCTTGACCAGTGTTGCCGACCGCCTACATCACACAACCGCACGACTACTGACAGAGTACAGCCCTCAACTACACAGAGCTACGGACTCGCAACGACTACTACTGACTGACTGACTGACTGACTGAGAACCGCTCGCAACACTCGCGCAGTCCAGCGCAAACTCTCTGGTCACAGATGCTACAATGTCTCGCCATCGCTACTATGTTACATACGTGTTTCAGTGTCTTTTTCATTGGGGTAACGATCTTTGGCTCTTTCTATTCTGAATACAGGGCCAAAGGTCAACGCTGCTGCCCTTATACAATTTATCAGGTTTCATTATGTCTGTTGCAATGTTACATACGGTTCACTCTTTCATTAATATTATCGTTGGGTTTGTTTTGTAGGGACGTTAGTTAACATTCTGGCACATTTTTATTATCATCGGACTCTCTGCTATTTGTGCAGGGAGGTTATACCTGGGTCCATTTCCATTTCCATTTACATTTTAATATTGATAGACTTTTTGTTTTCTTTTTTGTTTCTTGTTGTTTTTCCTTCTTTTTTCTTGTTGTTTTTTTTTTGTTTTGTTTTTCCCGCTCTCACCACCACCGCCGCATCACGCCTTCCGTTTTCTTGGTTTCTTTTCTGTTCTTCAACTGCTTCAACATCACCGCGCCCCATTTCCACACCACAGCCATCAGCCTCCAAGACGGGCGGGCGCAGTGTGCCATTTCCGGCGCACGAGCACACCCGTACGGTACTCTCCTCGCCCCCACGCCACCAACAACACAGCGACCACGCGGCTTTCAGGCATGGCACGGCACGGCACGGCACGGCACGGCACGGCACGGCACGGCACGGCACGGCACGGCACGGCACGGCACGGCACCGGCGAAATGCGCCGCCCCCGCCCCTCCGCGCATCCGTCCGTCTCGCCACGTTCACTGACAGCCGCGTCTGCGGCTACACCACGACAACCACAACACAACACCGCTCCCCTCCCTGGCAACTCACATTGTTTTTCTCCTCCTCTTTTGCACAAACCACAACGCCGAGCACAGGCGCAAGCCACCCACACCGCGCCCCTCCCCGTCCCGTCTTTGGCCGCCGCTCCTCGTTTCCTCGTTTGCCCCCTCCCATCTCCCGAAATGCCATGCCAGCAGCGTTACGCATGCCCCTCCCACATGCAGGGCACGCCCACCTCCAAACACTGCCAATTCACGGACGCACGCACACACACACACACACACACACACACACACACACACACACACACACACACTCACTCACTCACTCACTTTCTCGACACCTTTCTGTACGGAGGGTGCGTCATCTCGACCGTGACAGAGTGACGGCAACTATCGACGATCCATTTCCCCCCACTGGTAAAACATGTCCACTAACACCTACATACATCATTCAAGTACACAGACAATAGCATACACACAATGGGAGGGCACACGAACATGGACGGCACGGCACTGTCATACACTCTTCCTCAGAACCATATCAACAAACGTTACGTACATCCGGGAAAGCGAAAGCGAACGCGAACGCGAAAGCGAAAGCGAAAGCAAAAGCAAAAGCAAAGGCAAAGCCCAATGCAGCCGTCAAAGGTAACGTTCACCACGGCAGACACTTGCAGCCGCGCCGCCGTTAAACGCATTTCAGTGCGGCTCCAATACGCCTCCGACACGGGAACGTTCCGTTGCTCTACGAATGCGTTTCTCCCCTTTTTCCCTTCCTCTCTCTTTTGCCCCCCCTCCTTGCACTCTTGCCTCCTTCCTCACGTTCTGCCCAGACATTCGACCGATCAAAGTCAACCTTTCGTTACCGTTCTCAGCGCGACGGTGTACAACAGTATGACGGGTGTGCCCAAGACTTCGGTTCAGTTGCGTGACGCCGGTCTATCGCGCCGATCGACAGTTACTCAGGGGGCGACGGATCGGACCACGTCACCGACACACAAAACACTTTCAAACAAACAAATACATACCGGATGGACACAGACAAACACGTGTACAGACATTCGCCAAACAAACGACCGCCGCCGCCGCCGCCGCCGCCGCCGCCGTCGTCGTCTAGCGTCGCGCTTACTGTACTGCACTGGACACGCGTGCATCTTGAATGACGACATCGGTGTGCGTGCGTCGTACGCAATCAGTCAGACACGGCTATCAAACATCAGAGTCGAATGGTACATCATCGTGCGTGTCGCCGTACACGTACAGTACAATACAACAACAATGCGTCTTAATGGCACGTTCATTTCAACGTCACTCACACACCTCCACGCTGCAGTTACGTCGCACCATTGTCAAACTCGGCGTACAGCAAAGGGAATAGTGGGCGGCAAACAAAACCAAACAAAAACATTTCACATTTCACCCTCGCCATGTATGATGTGCAAAAAAACAAACCCGCAAACGGCCGTCGTTACGGTGACACAAAAGTCGCCGATCGCACAGTCCCCCCTCGCAGACGGGTAACACACACACACACACACACACACACACACACACACACACACACACACACACACACACCAACAACACCAACGGGTCAAAAACCACGCCAACGAGGCGTGCCACCATTCCACGCCACGGCGACCAACCTCGTGGCCGTACCCCGCGCAACACGCTTTGACGCGCCCCCCCACCCACAATCAAAATGCACACATACATCACAGCCGTCCACACAAACAACAACAACAACAATTCCGCCCTTCCCGCAAAAGGCAAGTTGGTGGCCCTGAAAAGGGCCGTTTTGCCGCTCTCGCAACGGAGGAGCCTTCTCCATCCTTCCTTCCTTCCATTCCAGAGCCACCTCCTTACTTGGAGCTCGTGTACTTGGTCACCGCCTTCGTGCCCTCGCTCACGGCGTGCTTGGCCAGCTCGCCAGGCAGCAACAGCCGCACAGCGGTCTGGATCTCGCGGGACGTGATGGTCGAGCGCTTGTTGTAGTGCGCCAGGCGAGAAGCCTCGGCCGCAATGCGCTCGAAAATGTCGTTCACGAAGCTGTTCATGATGCTCATCGCCTTCGACGAGATGCCCGTGTCAGGGTGCACCTGCTTCAGCACCTTGTAGATGTAGATGGCATAGCTCTCCTTCCTCTTGCGCTTCTTCTTCTTGTCGCCCTTCGAAATGTTCTTCTGCGCCTTGCCAGCCTTCTTGGCGGCCTTCCCGCTAGTCTTGGGCGGCATCTCGAACCAACGTACGGCAGCAGCAACACCAGTAGCAAGCGCTCCGCTCTAGTCAGCGTCTCCCCACACAGTGGCACCCGCCGCCAGCCGCCGCCGCACCTTTACCAGCTCGCCCTGTTGCGGCCGCCGACCAATGGGGCGCGCGCGCAACCGGCCGCCGCACCCGAGCCCATAAAGCACCCCCACCCCGGCTGCGCCGGCACGCACTCCGCTGCTCGACTCGCTGCCGCTCGCACCGGTCGTTTTCGTTTCCGTTTCGTGTGCACCGTCGCTAGCCCATCGCCATGTCCGGACGCGGAAAGGGAGGCAAAGTCAAGGGCAAGTCAAAGTCCCGCTCAAGCAGGGCTGGGCTCCAGTTCCCGGTCGGCAGAATCCACCGCCTCCTGCGCAAGGGAAACTACGCAGAGCGCGTCGGCGCCGGGGCGCCCGTCTACCTCGCCGCCGTCATGGAGTACCTCGCGGCTGAGGTGCTCGAGCTGGCCGGAAACGCGGCCCGCGACAACAAGAAGACGCGCATCATCCCGCGCCACCTGCAGCTTGCCATCCGCAACGACGAGGAGCTCAACAAGCTCCTGTCGGGCGTCACCATCGCACAGGGTGGTGTCCTGCCCAACATCCAGGCCGTCCTGCTGCCAAAGAAGACCGAGAAGAAGGCCTAAAGGAGGCCAGGCAATCGCAGCGCCGCGTGCTCCCCTGCACGCAACGCGCTTTGCCGGCTCGGCCCACAACAATCGGCCCTTTTCAGGGCCACCACACAAACCTACGTCCAAAGCAAAATTTCAGTCGTCCTCGCCGCACCTTGTTTTGTTTTAACTTTGCACTGTCACAGCACAGCCGCCGCCGGCGCACGTCCGCCATCTTGTCGTCCACACAGCCCGTGTGGCCCAACACACACACACACACACACACACACACACACACATTTTGCACGGTCGCAGTCGCCTTCCAAACCGACAACGGCAGCAATAATGACCATTGTTGTTAAAGGGAGGCGTGTCGACACACCGCCCTCCACTCCCGCGCGCAACGGCCGTCGACACGAACGAAACAGCTGATCCGGCCGCCTATGCCCACACGCCTTGCCTCGGAAACCCCAACGCCGCCGCAAACAAACACACAGAGCCAAACCACGCAAGCAAATAATCACCGCCTCTCGCACAACAACACACAGCCCGCCATCTCCGTCGCGATCGATACAAAGACACACAAACGAAGCAGCTCCACACACAGCCAGCCACATGACACGTTTCCTTTCCTTCTCCCCTCCCAGTCACATCACGTCGCTCAAACGGAAAGAAAGAAAGAAACAAACAAACAAACAACACAGCGCACACACGCAGCAACAACACAGACTCTTTCGCACTTTTCAACTTCCGAACAGTGTGGTGGCCCTGAAAAGGGCCGTTTTCTAGTCTCTCCCACCCACAAGCACGGCCGCGGGAAGGCCAGCGCCCGCTGCGACGCAGCCTAACCGCCGAAACCGTACAGGGTGCGCCCCTGCCTCTTCAGGGCGTACACCACGTCCATGGCCGTCACAGTCTTGCGCTTGGCGTGCTCAGTGTACGTCACCGCGTCGCGGATCACGTTCTCCAGGAACACCTTCAGCACCCCGCGGGTCTCCTCGTAGATCAGACCAGAGATGCGCTTCACGCCGCCCCTGCGAGCCAGGCGGCGGATGGCGGGCTTCGTGATGCCCTGGATGTTGTCGCGCAACACCTTGCGGTGCCGCTTGGCGCCACCCTTGCCGAGCCCCTTTCCTCCCTTGCCGCGGCCTGTCATCCTTCCTTCCTCGGGCAAAGCAAAACGTGCACAAACAGCAGCTGCAGCGGCTGGCGAGTCGGCTACGGTCTGCGCCCAGCGCGCCCGCCGCCCCCCTATATAGACTCTGGCCCGCCCTCCCCCCACCACGCGCAACCGAGGGCATATAAGCGCAGCACGGAGGCGCGCGGGCCCGTTGTCAAGGCAGCACCGGACGCCGCGCCGCACCTAACCTCCACGCACGCCGCTCCGCTACCGCTACCGCTACCGCTACCGCCATGGCCCGCACAAAGCAAACGGCCCGCAAGTCCACCGGCGGAAAGGCGCCGCGCAAACAGCTCGCCACCAAGGCGGCGAGGAAGAGCGCGCCCGCCACCGGAGGCGTCAAGAAGCCCCACCGCTACAGGCCGGGCACCGTCGCCCTGCGAGAAATCAGGCGCTACCAGAAGAGCACAGAGCTGCTCATCCGCAAGCTGCCATTCCAGCGCCTAGTGCGCGAGATCGCCCAGGACTTCAAGACCGACCTGCGCTTCCAGAGCTCCGCAGTCATGGCCCTGCAGGAGGCCAGCGAGGCCTACCTCGTCGGCCTCTTCGAAGACACCAACCTGTGCGCAATCCACGCCAAGCGCGTCACCATCATGCCCAAGGACATCCAGCTCGCGCGCCGCATCCGCGGCGAGCGCGCCTAAACCGCGCCGCGGCACCGCACCGCACAAACAAAAACGGCCCTTTTCAGGGCCACTAACATCTCTCCGTCGCGAGCAAACTTTGTCGGTCGCCTGCCTCTCGCCCCGCAACCCAAAAACAAAAACCACCACTTCCCGTCCGTCCGCCACACCCGCTCACTCTGCCTGCCTGCTAGCAGCGCGCAACAATCACACATCATCCCTCCCCGGCGCTCAAAGCGCACAATACCCAACGGCCGACGTCACACCGCACGGGTGGCTGGCCGGCCGCCGCTTTCGTTTCGAAAACAAAAAAACCCGCACTCCACTCCGACGGCCAACGGCCAGGCAGGCGCGCTCGCTCGCTCTACACGCCACCGAAATCCCCGCCGACTCCTTCCACATCTCAACGTGCCCCCCGTTGCAAAACATAACACACACAAAGGAACAAAACAAAACAAAGACCAGACACGACTCGACTCGACAAGACAGACATCCGAGAAGAACGAACGCAGGCAAGCCAACCAACGTATTCAAACAAAACAACGTGACAGAAAACCAACCGTCGGCCGCCGCCACAAACACGGCGACAATCAACCACGACAACAACAACACCGCTTACCGCTACCGCCGCCCACACCCGCCACCGACCCCCGCAATCCAACCACCACGGCACGCAAACAGCATCCCCACGGGCATACAGACAGACACCCACACCAAACGCAACACGACAATCAAAACCTTCCCCGACGTGCTTTGATGGCCCTGAGAAGGGCCGTTTTGGGCCGCGCGTCTCTTGCGCGCCACTAGACGACGACGGGGGGTGGGGACGACGGAGTCAAGCGCCAAACCCTTCCTTTCCCATCTCTTTCTCCTCTACTCTACTTCTTCTTCTTGGGCGAAGCCTTCGCCTTAGACGGCGTCGTCGCCTTCTTCGGGCGCGGCGCCTTCGGCTTCTTCGTCGGAACCTTGGCGGCCTTCTTCGCCTTCGACGGCGACTTGGCCTTGGCCGGCTTGGCCGCAGCCGCCTTCTTCGCACCCGCGGGAGCGGCCGACGCCGCAGACGCCTTCTTGGCGGCGCCCGCCTTCCGACCGGTCGCCGCCTTCACGCCACCAGCCTTCTTTGCGCCGGCCGCACGGGCGCCCTTCTTCTCCTTGCTGGCCGGAGCGGCGCGCTTCTTCTTGGCACCGCCAGCACGAGCCTTGCCGCCCTCGGCCGCCCCCCCGCCGCCGGCGCCGGCAAGCTTGAACGAGCCGGACGCGCCCTTCCCCTTCGTCTGCACCAGCTCGCCCGCCACGACGGCCGACTTGAGGTACTTCTTGATAAACGGCGCCAGCTTCTCCGCGTCCAGCTTGTAGTGCGCGGCTATGTACTTCTTGATCGCCTGCAGCGACGACCCGCCGCGCTCCTTCAGACTCTTGATGGCGGCCGTCACCATCTCAGAGGTGCGCGGGTGCGCAGGCTTGGCGCGCGGCTTCTTCGCAGACGACGCAGACTTGGCCTTCTTCGTCGTGCCGGTGGCGGCGGGTGCCGCAGCAGTCTCGTTCGTAGCCGCCTGATCTGCCATTTCGACGACGCGCGTAACACACAGCGAGAGCGAGCGGGACGGCAGGCACGCAAGCACAGCACAGCAGCAGAGCAGAGAATCACAAGGCCCAGCCAGTGTCGCGGGCGGGCGCGGACGGCCGAGAGAGCGGCCGCCACTCTGCGCGCCGCCGCGCCGCGCCTCCCGCGCTTGCTACCGCCCAACGTCCGACAGCCTGTGCGGAGCAGCCCCAAACCTGCGCCACAACCGCCCGCGCCTTTCAAACCACCGAGGATGGGGCTACACACAGCCACACCACAGTCGCCAACCAGTCGCCACGGCAGCGCCGCAAACCACGGCCAAACTGCAGCTACCGCGCGCTACAGCCTGGGTCGGCCCGCCGAGAATCGCCGCCCCCGCCCAAATGCCGCCCCCACAGCCCCAGCCGACGACCCGCCACAATGGCCAAACCTTCGGCAAAACTCCCACACCGTCGCCGCGGCAGCCCGGCCAGCGCGGCCGGCGCCACAGCCACACAAGCCGAGGCGTGCGGCGATGACGGCCGTGCAAACGCGCCTCCGCCGCCCCATCGCCTTCCGTCGCCCTCCCGCCGTTTCCCGATCGGCCCGCAGCCGTCGGGCCACATCGCGCGCCGTCCTCCTCCTCTCGCCCGCCAACATTCACAGCCGTTTCTCAACAATTGCCCGCCGCAAACGGACGCCGCCTGCGCAACAGGCGCCGCCGCCCCTCGCCGCTTCCGACCCGACCCAACCCCTCGACCGAGGCAAACCGCAATCCGAATCTACAGACCAACCCAATCTGCCGTCAAGCACACACGACAGCCGACCTTACACGTTACGCGTTACACATTACGTTTACACGTCTACGTTAGGTTAGGTTAGGTGGACGTGGGTTAGGTTAAGGGGACTTGGGTTAGGTTAAGCGTCAAACTTAGGTTAAGCATTCAAACACGTCAGGCGTCAGAGGTTAGGTTAGGTTAGGTTAGGTTAGGTTAGGTTACACGTTAGGTTAAGGGGTCAGTGCTAGGTTAAGAAGCGTCAAACGTAGGTTAAAAAAGCGTTCAAACGTGAGGCGTGAGCCGGACAGCTTACCTTACGTAGACGTTAGGGGCTCACAGGCTGAGCTCACCTCGCCACACCACAGGTTCGGTTCGGTTCGGTTCGGTTCGCTCGGCTCAGCGTAAAGCGCCGAGGTCAGGGTTACGTTCGTTCACCTTCGGGCGCCACACTTTCGGTTGAAAGGTCGCGACGGGACGACGTCGGCAGGCACGCCGCAAACGAACAAAAACGTACAGACGACGTCGGAAACCGCCGACAGACGGGGGAGCAGCACGACCACGACCAGACACCGAGCGCGAACGAGACACACGCGAACCACCCCACCGGCCAAAGGGCACCACACAACAACCCAGAGCACCACGTGTCGACACCAGAGCAACCCGCCGCTCACGCGACATGGCTGGCACCGAAGGGCAACCGCCCGCAACTGCGCTTTCCGCGCCGGCCCGGATGCACGTCGTGCTACAACAACACCACTACCGTACACAGCCGCTGTTCACAACATCACTATCAATGGCGCGCCCGCGGCTCGCCGCCGTCGCAGTCGCAGCCCCAACGCCAGCACTTTTGCACCACCATTCACACGCACCGCAACACAGCTCGCCGACACAGCCGAACAAAACAAACACCACACAACAACAGCAACAACGCCGCCGCCTCTACTTGTGCCGGCGACCCACCCCGCCGATGGCGCACCTTTCGCCAGCCGGCAATCGACACACACGCACCCACCCACCGGGGCCCAGTGCAAAAAAAAAACAAAAAAAACACACAAAAACAAAAAACAAAACAACACAAACGACACGGAAGCGCACACCGCCACTTCGCGCGCACGCCACCAACCAGTCGTCGTCTCAAAATAACAAACACAAACAAAATAAACTAACAACTAGGGCAACACAAAACAAAAACGCCTCGCACGAACCGCCCACAAAAAGGACAAGCACACGCACAGCCTCTGCTGACGACCACGACGCAGCGGCACGCTGCTCCTGTCCCGCGCCACGCGCCCCGCGCCCCGCGCCCCACTCGATTCACAACTCACGCGACACCGTCAACGACGGGCTCGCTTCCCGCAACCTACCACCTTTCCGCCACGACGCACAGCCCCAGCCCCACCCGACGACTGCACTTTCACCACGCCTCCCCCTTCCCCCCCAAAACACACACACACAGCCAGCCAAAAACGCACTCGCGACCCACACATGCACGTGCATCGGCACACGCCAACCAGTCAACGTCGACAACCACACGCAAGGCTCGAAACGAAAACGAAACCGGCGTCCTTCCACGTTGCCATCAAGCTACGCGACACAAGACACAAGGAACCAACACAACAGCCGGCCCCACTAATTCCCACTCTCACGCCGCAAAAAGCACACCGAAACCGCCAAACACGCACGCACATTCCCCTTCGCACTGACACCACCGACCGGCTCGCTACCACACACCTCTCGGCAGCCGTTTCACGCCAATTCGCCACACCGCCCACACAGTCGACAAGCGCCCGCCCTGTACGGCACACGCAACGACGCAGCGCAGCAAAGGGCGCCCGCAACACATACCTCTCCGCCGCCCGACGCGCCAACCGCCACACCACACCGCCAGCCACTCGCAAATTGTGCACTGCCACCAGCCACACGTCCAACACGCCGCGCCGCCTCCGGCCACCCGCCAGGGGGCGCTCACGTCCGCGACAACAGCGCGGCCCGCCGGGCCGGGCCGGGCCGAACCGAACCGAGCCGCCGCTGCTCTGCACTCGGCACGGCCACACCCTGCTGCAGACCGGGCTCGTCCCTCTGTACGCGTCTGCCTGCGCATCAACACAACACGACCTTTTTTTTTTTTTTTTTTTTTTTCCTCTCTACCGCCAACCCTTCTTCTCGCGTTTTACTCGTTGTTGCAGCAGCGGCGCACACCTACACATCCACAGCCCCAGCCGAGCCGGCCTCACCTCAGGGCCCGCCGCCAGCGTCTCCTCCTCGGGCACAGGTGCGGTGCTGTGGCCGCCCATCCAACCGCATTGCTGGCCGTCCAGCCACCCAGGCGTTCCCACTGCCGCGAGCCACGCCGCGCACCGACCCTGCTGCAGAAAACGAAGCATAGCCAGAGACCGACCGATACACAAAGCAAGCCGTCGCCTCGCCTCTTGTCCTTCCTGCCTTCCTTCCGCCCCCGCCTTCTCACACCACCGCCTCTCCACTTTCGCCCCCCCCCCCTCCTTTTTTTTTTTTTTTTTTGTTGTTTTCTTCTTTCTTTCTTCTTTCTTTGGCCCTCTCTCCTTCCCGCCATGGCGGTTACGGCACCGCCTGCAGCGGCAGATTGTTTGCGCCCACACGCCTACTCCTACCACCATTAACCTTGCCCTGCCCTGCCCTGCCCATCAACGTCGCAGTCGACCGACGCTTGCCAACACACTGCCCACGTTCCTTTCTCTTTTCGGCCTACGCCCATTACGCGCCGCCGCCACAGCACCTTCCCTTCCCACAACACACCGACGTCATCACACGCACCCAACACAGGGGCCACGACCGTGTTCCTCGCCCACTCCCATCCCGCACGGTACGCACATTCCCAACTACTACCGCGCACCCTCCCTTTCCAATCTGTGTGTCTCTGTGTCTGTGTCCTGTCCGCGCGTGACGCCTCTCAACATCCGCCGTCCCCCGTCCCGTTTTCGCCCCCATGCCGTCGTCGCGCCGCCTCCTCCCCGTCCACCGCCGCCCCTGTCCGCCCCGCACCACACCATACACCGCTGCTTGTCCCGGCCGTTGCCACCAAAGGCGCCGACCGCAAACGCGCCACGCCGCAGCCCCCGTGCGTCTCGCGCTCGCTTGCATCTCCGTGCCGACGCTGCCTCTCTTCCCGCTCGCACTCGACCTCGACAACACAGTCTTTGGCTCCGCCACTGCGTGTTCCGGTGGTACGCACGCTGCAACACGTATGTATTCATTACCAGAGCGATGGCGAGGCATGACAGCATCTCTGTCTGACCAGAGAGTTCTTTATCGCTGCTAGTCGGCGCTTGGACCGCGCCAGACGACAGTAGTGGCACGCACCGGGTCGCCAGGAACAGTTGTTATATATATTGTAGCGCGAGTCGGGAGAGGTAGTAGTCGGTCGACAGTAGTAGCGGTGGACGGTTGTACTGAGCGGGCGTCGGCGGCGTGCTCTGCTCGTCTCGCGACTCTGGTCACGGTTCGGGACGATGTATAGTATATTGTGTGTTATAATCAAAAGGTGGTGTGACGCTGCATTGCGCAAATCTGATAACGTATGTT
>NW_026047828.1:0-44642 GCF_023864345.2 Schistocerca serialis cubense
TGCCGCGGCGCGGTTTAGGCGCGCTCGCCGCGGATGCGGCGCGCGAGCTGGATGTCCTTGGGCATGATGGTGACGCGCTTGGCGTGGATTGCGCACAGGTTGGTGTCTTCGAAGAGGCCGACGAGGTAGGCCTCGCTGGCCTCCTGCAGGGCCATGACTGCGGAGCTCTGGAAGCGCAGGTCGGTCTTGAAGTCCTGGGCGATCTCGCGCACTAGGCGCTGGAATGGCAGCTTGCGGATGAGCAGCTCTGTGCTCTTCTGGTAGCGCCTGATTTCTCGCAGGGCGACGGTGCCCGGCCTGTAGCGGTGGGGCTTCTTGACGCCTCCGGTGGCGGGCGCGCTCTTCCTCGCCGCCTTGGTGGCGAGCTGTTTGCGCGGCGCCTTTCCGCCGGTGGACTTGCGGGCCGTTTGCTTTGTGCGGGCCATGGCGGTAGCGGTAGCGGTAGCGGTAGCGGTAGCGGTAGCGGAGCGGCGTGCGTGGAGGTGAGGTGCGGCGCGGCGTCCGGTGCTGCCTTGACAACGGGCCCGCGCGCCTCCGTGCTGCGCTTATATGCCCTCGGTTGCGCGTGGTGGGGGGAGGGCGGGCCAGAGTCTATATAGGGGGGCGGCGGGCGCGCTGGGCGCAGACCGTAGCCGACTCGCCAGCCGCTGCAGCTGCTGTTTGTGCACGTTTTGCTTTGCCCGAGGAAGGAAGGATGACAGGCCGCGGCAAGGGAGGAAAGGGGCTCGGCAAGGGTGGCGCCAAGCGGCACCGCAAGGTGTTGCGCGACAACATCCAGGGCATCACGAAGCCCGCCATCCGCCGCCTGGCTCGCAGGGGCGGCGTGAAGCGCATCTCTGGTCTGATCTACGAGGAGACCCGCGGGGTGCTGAAGGTGTTCCTGGAGAACGTGATCCGCGACGCGGTGACGTACACTGAGCACGCCAAGCGCAAGACTGTGACGGCCATGGACGTGGTGTACGCCCTGAAGAGGCAGGGGCGCACCCTGTACGGTTTCGGCGGTTAGGCTGCGTCGCAGCGGGCGCTGGCCTTCCCGCGGCCGTGCTCGTGGGTGGGAGAGACTAGAAAACGGCCCTTTTCAGGGCCACCACACTGTTCGGAAGTTGAAAAGTGCGAAAGAGTCTGTGTTGTTGCTGCGTGTGTTGTTTGTTTGTTTGTTTCTTTCCGTTTGAGCGACGTGATGTGACTGGGAGGGGAGAAGGAAAGGAAACGTGTCATGTGGCTGGCTGTGTGTGTGTGTGTGAGAGTGGAGCTGCTTCGTTTGTGTTTGTTATTGTGTGTCTTTGTATCGATCGCGATGGAGATGGCGGGCTGTGTGTTGTTGTGCGAGAGGCGGTGATTATTTGCTTGCTTGCGTGGTTTGGCTCTGTGTGTTTGCGGCGGCGTTGGGGTTTCCGAGGCAAGGCGTGTTGGGCATAGGCGGCCGGATCAGCTGTTTGTTTCGTCCGTGTCGACGGCCGTTGCGCGCGGGAGTGGAGGGCGGTGTGTCGACACGCCTCCCTTTAACAATGGTCATTATTGCTGCCGTTGTCGTTTGGAAGGCGACTGCGACCGTGCAAAAAAAAATGTGTGTGTTGGGCCACACGGGCTGTGTGGACGACAAGATGGCGGACGCGCGCCGCCGGCGGCGGCTGTGCTGTGAAAGTGCAAGGTTAAAACAAAACAAAACAAGGTGCGGCGAGGACGACTGAAATTTTGCTTTGGACGTAGGTTTGTGTGGTGGCCCTGAAAAGGGCCGATTGTTGTGGGCCGAGCCGAGCCGAGCCGGCAAAGCGCGTTGCGTGCAGGGGAGCACGCGGCGCTGCGATTGCCTGGCCTCCTTTAGGCCTTCTTCTCGGTCTTCTTTGGCAGCAGGACGGCCTGGATGTTGGGCAGGACACCACCCTGTGCGATGGTGACGCCCGACAGGAGCTTGTTGAGCTCCTCGTCGTTGCGGATGGCAAGCTGCAGGTGGCGCGGGATGATGCGCGTCTTCTTGTTGTCGCGGGCCGCGTTTCCGGCCAGCTCGAGCACCTCAGCCGCGAGGTACTCCATGACGGCGGCGAGGTAGACGGGCGCCCCGGCGCCGACGCGCTCTGCGTAGTTTCCCTTGCGCAGGAGGCGGTGGATTCTGCCGACCGGGAACTGGAGCCCAGCCCTGCTTGAGCGGGACTTTGACTTGCCCTTGACTTTGCCTCCCTTTCCGCGTCCGGACATGGCGATGGGCTAGCGACGGTGCACACGAAACGGAAACGAAAACGACCGGTGCGAGCGGCAGCGAGTCGAGCAGCGGAGTGCGTGCCGGCGCAGCCGGGGTGGGGGTGCTTTATGGGCTCGGGTGCGGCGGCCGGTTGCGCGCGCGCCCCATTGGTCGGCGGCCGCAACAGGGCGAGCTGGTAAAGGTGCGGCGGCGGCTGGCGGCGGGTGCCACTGTGTGGGGAGACGCTGACTAGAGCGGAGCGCTTGCTGTGTTACGTGATAGTTGAGTGTATTTTCCGCGCGTTTTTCTGTGTTCGGCGTTAGTCGGACGTTCGCTTTCTGCGTTGTTCCGCATCGTCTTTCAATCGAGGCGGTTATTTTCTGCGTTACTATCGGTCGTCGCGCGCGTTGATTTCGTCGTCCGCGGCGGAGTCAAAGGCCACGATGGCCGCTCCCTCTGCCGGTTCTCGTGGGTTGTTTCCCTCGTCTGGCAAGAATATCATGTCATGCGCCGAGTTATTGTCGTATTCGTCCGAATCTTGTCTATCTTCCAGTCGATCAGATCACCGGCGGCTGTCGGATCCGATAACTCAAATTACTAAAGAAAATATCAATCAAGCGGTTGAGCAGACGCAGCTTGACAGCGTTGAGCTGGGTTCGACCGGCCCAGGGCCGAGTAGCGTGGGGTCAGGCTCCGGCGGGATACCTAACGGTGACAACGAAGCCGTCCTGGCCGCCCCTACACCCGGCTCCGCTGACGCTGCAGCTCCCGCTACACGTCGTAAATCAATGAAATCAACAACGAAGGCGCGGGATGCGCCGTACTCACATGCCTCTCGCAAGCACGCGCATCCCCCTTCGGTTACAGATTCTGAATCAACAGAATCCAGGGCACCTGACAGAAAGAAACAGTCAACCGACCGTCAGGACCCTGCTCCGCCTCAGAATACCTCCGCTTCCCATGCGCCGACTGATACCAGTCAGGTCGACATGGTTGAGGCTTACGAGGTTACAGTACCGACGTCAAACAGATACGAAAGTTTAGATGATATCACACCAGCTGAACAAAACTCTGACAATCTCCCGGCTCCTACTCCTCTCAAAACCCCAAAGGTGCCACCTATCATTGTTCATGATACAACCAATTACCTCGATCGAATAAAGGAACTGAAGGGGCACCTAAAGGGTTCCTTTTCCTGCCAGTACAAAAGGGGCAATATCCGATATGAATTCGAAAATCCTTCCGATTATCGGTATATGATTGAGTACCTAAAAGCACGTGCCATTCAATACCATACTTACGACCTCGACCCCCTCAAAATATTGAAGGTCGTCGTCAGGCACCTCGAACCCACGACCCCTCCCGCTGACGTCAAGGAAGCGCTGGAGGAACTGGGCTTCACAGTACAATCTGTCACAGTTATGCACCAGCAGGTGCCAGACGCACAAGGAAAACTTACAGATATTAAATGGCCCCTGTTTGTTGCTGTACTCCATTGCACACCAAATGTATACGACGTCTATAAAATTAAATTCCTCCTTCACATGAAGGTGGATGTGGAATCATACCGTAACGAATCTGGCTTGACACAATGTTTCAATTGCCAGCGTTTTGGACACGGCTCCCGCAACTGCGGCCGCCTGCCGCGTTGCGTCAAGTGTGGCGCTGACCACCTCACACGACTTTGTCAAAAGAAACCTACCGACCCGCCCAAATGCTGCAATTGCGGACAGGCTCACCCAGCCAATTACAGAAAATGTTCAGCATATCAAAAAGCGCTGGTGAAATCTCGCAGCTCCTCCACTCATGCAGCCTCGGCGCCTTCGACGCCAGCTGCTCCACCAGTTAATACTGAAAATTTTCCACAACTGCGAGCACGTCGCGCCCCTACTCCACCATCTTCCTCTGCTGCCGGCACGGGGCCGACGCCACCGCGACGTCCTGCCTCACGACCGGCGACTGCTCCCCACTCAGCTTGGGGAACTGCAAACCCCTCTCCAGAGCCCTCTGCACCCCCGCCCCCTACTTTCTCCTTCCCCTTTTCCAACCACCTTGCTGACCTTGCTGCCTTGTTGCAGCAATTCAACATTCCCAAAATCATCTCTCTTGTTCGTTCTACTATCCAACAACTCAATTCTGCTTCTGACCCATTCAGTAAACTAATGATAATCCTTTCTGCCTTCATCTCCTACTTCTCAGATGGACCCTAATCAACACCGCCCATTTCGTATAATCAGTTGGAATGCCGATGGTATTCTACGCCAACGTCATTCCCTTGAAGCCTTTCTGGAAGACAGAGGTGTCGACATAGCCCTTATTTGCGAAACGCACCTAAAACCTCACCAACAGTTTTCCGTTCCCAATTACTTTGCATATCGATCCGACCGCGCGGATCGGCCACACGGCGGCACTCTTATCCTAGTTAAACAGTGCATTACGCACCGACTCCGGCAGATACCGAACATGCAACACCTGGAAGCCACAGCTATAGATATACAGCTATATGGACTGCCGTTGACCCTTGCCGCAGCTTACAACTCCCCCGCTCGCGCTATAGTCCCGACCGACTTGGATATCCTCTTCCACCTGGGCCCCAAGGTCCTCGTGGGAGGGGACTTCAACTCCAAGCACGGGACGTGGGGATGCCGTTCTACCAACGCAAATGGACGTCGGCTATTTCAGTACCTCGAACTGAATGCCGCTATCCGAGTCATTGCTCCAGATTCACCCACTCACTTCCACAAAACAGCTCGCTACCGTCCTGATATCCTTGACATCTTTCTGGCTCGGGATATTCCGTGGGTCCACCGCATCTCTGTGATCTCAGAGCTTGACTCTGATCACAATCCGGTGACCCTCGAATTTCTTGACGCACGTCCACAAGACCAGCTCCGTCCGGCTTACGTTATCAATACAAACTGGGAACGCTACCAACAACTCGTTGACCTCCATGTCCTTGAGCTTCCGCCCATCACCCGCCGCAGCCACATTAATCCGACGGCGGACCGATTAGCAAAAATCTTCACTGAATGTTATCGCACCTCTTCCCGACGAGTCCTTCAGCCTCCTCGTCGCCTGGACCTTCCGCCAGACGTCCAGGAATTAATCCGCACAAAACGTCGATTTCGTCGCCGGTGGCAACGCCTCCGCGACCCAGTCGACAAGCGGATTTGGCAAGCATTAGCTCAAGAGCTTCGAGCTCGATTACAAGAGGTCCACGATCAAACATGGAATCGGCGCCTCCGTGACGCCGCTGACCGCCCCGACCGTCTATGGCGCATAGTAAAAGAGACCACATCCACTCCTCCTCCTTCTCAGCCCCTCCATGGTCCCCAAGGCCTGGTGTACTCACCTCAGGACAAGGCGGAGGCCCTCGCACATACCCTCGAGCGCCAATTTCGCCTAAACGAGGTCGACGACGACGAAGCTGACGCCCACGAGACCCGCGTCCATCGCCGGGTCCGTCAGCTCCTTCGCCGTCATACTGACACCATCTTTCCACCAGTCACTCTACCGGAGGTGGCGACATACATCAGCAACATACCATCCCGAAAAGCCCCCGGTCCCGATGGTATCCGGCCGGCCCTCCTTCACCACCTCTCTCCAACTGCGCTTTCCTATCTGGTCAATCTATACAATAGCTGCCTTTCTTACAACTACTTCCCTCCGGTATGGAAGCTGGCCCGTGTCATTGCCCTCCCGAAACCTCGAAAAGATCCACTCTTCCCACAGAACTACCGCCCCATTTCCCTCCTCAACTTCCTTGGCAAGATTCTCGAACGTATTATCCTCTCCCACCTCCAATCCTTTCTCGACGCACACTCAGTCCTCATTCCACAACAGTTTGGGTTTCGGGCGGGCCATGGCACGGTCCACCAACTCATCCGCCTCCACGACACCATCCGTACAGCGCAACTGGAGCGCAAAAGTACAGGCATGGTCCTGCTGGACATAGAAAAAGCGTTTGACAGAGTATGGCACGACGGTTTACTATATAAACTTGCAGAATACGGCTGCCCTCTCCACATAATTCACATTCTCAAACGCTTCTTAACCAGGCGTTCCTTTTATGTCATGCAAGGCCGAAACCGAAGCTCAATCCGGCCCGTGGAAGCTGGTGTACCTCAGGGGTCTTTACTCTCCCCAATTCTGTACGCAGTATACACAAATGACATCCCATCCCGTGTCAACAACCATCTCGCGTTATACGCGGATGACACTGCAGTATTCAACTCGCACCGAAACCTCCAATTTATCGCTCTGAACCTCACACGTCACCTAGAACAGATCACTCAATGGAGTAACATATGGAAAATAAAAATTAATGCCGACAAGACACAGGCCATCCTCTTTACAAACAAACGAACGCCGCCGGCTCGCCTGGTAGAGCTGGAAGACCGACGCATACCATGGTCTCAGACAGTAACCTACCTTGGTCTCACCTTCGACAGCCGCCTCACATGGAAACCCCATGTTGATGGCGTCTGCCACAAGGCTTACGGAATGACACACAAACTCTACCCTCTGTTGAAGAGCCCAGGCCTTTCGACACAATCTAAGCTACTCATCTGGACGTCCTGTGTCCTCTCACTCCTACTATATGGCTGTGAACTGTGGGGACTAGCAGCTGACACACATGTTCTCCAGGTACAAATAGTACAAAGCAAATCACTTAGGATCATATCAAACGCTCCACGATATGTCTCCAACAACGATATCCGTAGACTTCTCCACATTCCTCCGCTGATCCAGCAAATTCGCCTTCGCGCCTCAAACACCCTCGCCTTCCTACAAAATTCACCACATGATCACCTCACAGTCCTTCGTCGTCCTGTTGGAGATATTCCCTACGCCCATCCGACGCTGATACTCCAGCGCCGATACCGTACCAACTGACGGTTTCACCGCAGTTGGGTCACTCCTGATCTTTTAACCTATCAATTTTTACCATTTATACCGACCTAGAAACATAACAAAGCCATTTCGAACCTAATCACTCATTCTGAAGGCAGGCCAAGAGCGATCCTTCAGCACATAAGCGGACGAAAGTCCCGTCAAGTTTTGCCGTGCCGTGCCGTGCGGCGGGTGCCACTGTGTGGGGAGACGCTGACTAGAGCGGAGCGCTTGCTACTGGTGTTGCTGCTGCCGTACGTTCGTTCGAGATGCCGCCCAAGACTAGCGGGAAGGCCGCCAAGAAGGCTGGCAAGGCGCAGAAGAACATTTCGAAGGGCGACAAGAAGAAGAAGCGCAAGAGGAAGGAGAGCTATGCCATCTACATCTACAAGGTGCTGAAGCAGGTGCACCCTGACACGGGCATCTCGTCGAAGGCGATGAGCATCATGAACAGCTTCGTGAACGACATTTTCGAGCGCATTGCGGCCGAGGCTTCTCGCCTGGCGCACTACAACAAGCGCTCGACCATCACGTCCCGCGAGATCCAGACCGCTGTGCGGCTGTTGCTGCCTGGCGAGCTGGCCAAGCACGCCGTGAGCGAGGGCACGAAGGCGGTGACCAAGTACACGAGCTCCAAGTAAGGAGGTGGCTCTGGAATGGAAGGAAGGATGGAGAAGGCTCCTCCGTTGCGAGAGCGGCAAAACGGCCCTTTTCAGGGCCACCAACGTGCCTTTGCGGGAAGGGCGGAATTGTTGTTGTTGTTGTTGTTGTTGTTTTGTGGACGGCTGTGATGTGTGCACTTTGATTGTGGGTGGGGGGGTCCGCGTCAAAGCGTTGTTGCGGGGTACGGCCACGAGGTTGGTCGCCGTGGCGTGGAATGGTGGCACGCCTCGTTGGCGTTGTGTCACCGTAACGACGGCCGTCTGCGGGTTTGGTTTGCACATCACACATGGCGAGGGTGAGATGTGAAATGTTTTGCCGCCCACTATTCCCTTTGCTGTACGCCGAGTTGACAATGGTGCGACGTAACTGCAGCGTGGAGGTGTGTGGAGTGACGTTGAAATGAACGTGCCATTAAGACGCATTGTTGTTGTATTGTACTGTACGTGTACGGCGACACGCACGATGATGTACCATTCGACTCTGATTTTTGATAGCCGTGTCTGACTGATTGCGTACGACGCACGCACACCGATGTCGTCATTCGAGATGCACGCGTGTCCAGTGCAGTACAGTAAGCGCGACGCTAGACGACGGCGGCGGCGGCGGCGGCGGTCGTTTTTGGCGAATGTCTGTACACGTGTTTGTCTGTGTCCATCCGGTATGTATTTGTTTGTTTGACATAGTTTTGTGTGTCGGTGACGTGGTCCGATCCGTCGCCCCCTGAGTAACTGTCGATCGGCGCGATAGACCGGCGTCACGCAACTGAACCGAAGTCTTGGGCACACCCGTCATACTGTTGTACACCGTCGCGCCGAGAACGGTAACGAAAGGTTGACTTTGATCGGTCGAATGTCTGGGCAGAACGTGAGGAATGAGGCAAGAGTGCAGGAGGAACGGACAGAGGGGGGGCAAAAAGAGAGAGGAAGGGAAAAAGGGAGAAACGCATTCGTAGAGCAACGGAACGGTCCCGTGTCGGAGGCGTATGGGAGCCGCACTGAAATGCGTTTAACGGCGGCGCGGCTGCAAGTGTCTGCCGTGGTGAACGTTACCTTTGACGGCTGCATTGGGCTTTTGCCTTTGCTTTTTGCTTTCGCTTTCCCGGATGTACGTAACGTTTGTTGATATGGTTCTGAGGAAGAGTGTATGACAGTGCCGTGCCGTGCCGTCCATGTTCGTGTGCCCTCCCATTGTGTGTATGCTATTGTCTGTGTACTTGAATGATGTATGTAGGTGTTTAGTGGACATGTTTTACCAGTGGGGGGGAAATGGATCGTCGATAGTTGCCGTCACTCTGTCACGGCCGAGATGACGCACCCTCCCTACAGAAAGGTGTCGAGAAAGTGTGTGTGTGTGTTTTTAGCGAATTGCGTCCGTGAATTGGCAGTGTTTGGAGGTGGGCGTGCCCTGCATGTGGCCCGGAAGGCTGTTCGTTTGGCGGTAGTGTTGTGTGGACAGGGGAGGGGCATGCGTAACGCTGCTGGCATGGCATTCGGGAGATGGGAGGGGGCAAACGAGGAGCGGCGGCCAAAGACGGGACGGGGAGGGGCGCGGTGTGGGTGGCTTGCGCCTGTGCTCGGCGTTGTGGTTTGTGCAAAAGAGGAGGAGAAAAACAATGAGGTGCCAGGGAGGGGAGCGTTGTTGTGTTGTGGTTGTCGCGTCAGTGAACGTGGCGAGACGGACGGATGCGCGGAGGGGCGGGGGCGGGGGCGGGGGCGGCGCATTTCGCCGGTGCCGTGCCATGCCTGAAAGCCGCGTGGTCGCTGTGTTGTTGGTGGCGTGGGGGCGAGGAGAGTACCGTACGGGTGTGCTTGTGCGCCGGAAATGGCACACTGCGCCTGCCCGTCTTGGAGGCTGATGGCTGTGGTGTGGAAATGGGGCGCGGTGATGTTGAAGCAGTTGAAGAACAGAAAAAGAAACCAAAAACGTAAGGGGGAGGCCATGGCGTGATGCGGCGGCGGTGGTGAGAGCGGGAAAAACAAAACAACAAAAAAAGAAGGGAAAACAACAAGAAACAAAAAAAAGAAAACAAAAAGTCTATCAAGATTAAAATGTAAATGGAAATGGACCCAGGTATAACCTCCCCGCACAAATAGCAGAGGGTCCGATGATAATAAAAATGTGCCAGAATGTTAACGTCCCTACAAAACAAACCCAACGATAAGTAACAGTGCAACAGACATAATGAAACGTGATACATTGTATGAGGGCAGCAGCGTTGACCTTTGGCCCTGTATTCAGAATAAAAAGAGCCAAAGATCGTTACCCCAATGAAAAAAGACACACACACAAAAAAAACAAACAAAAAAGTGCATTTATATCTGCTCCTCAATTGTAGATACCCCTTACACAGCTGTGTGCAATGAATGAGTGCTGGCTGGTAATTAATTGCACTCCTTGGAGGGAAATGCCATAGGAAGTAGTCTTTAAAAAGTGAATGTTTTTCTTTAAAAAAAAAAAAAAAAAGTTACTTGAGAAAAAACGTAATATTGGGGCATTTGTTGTTGAACAAAATAAGTACAATTAACATACGTTATCAGATTTGCGCAATGCAGCTTCACACTACCTTGTTATTATAACACAATATACTGTACATCGTCCCGAACCGTGACCAGAGTCGCGAGACGAGCAGAGCACGCCGCCGACGCCCGCTCAGTACAACCGTCCACCCGCTACTACTGTCGACTGACTACTACCTCTCCCGACTCGCGCTACAATATATATATAACAACTGTTCCTGGCGACTCGCTGCGTGCCACTACTGTCGTCTGGCTGGGTCCAAGCGCCGACTAGCAACGATAAATAAGTCTCTGGTCAGACAGAGATGCTGTCATGCCTCGCCATCGCTCTGGTAATGAATACATACGTGTTGCAGCGTGCGCACCACCGGAACACGCAGTGGCGGAGCCAAAGACTGTGTTGTCGAGGTCGAGTGCGTGCGGGAAGAGAGGCAGCGTCGGCACGGAGATGCAAGCGAGCGAGACGCACGGGGGCTGCGGCGTGGCGCGTTTGCGGTTGGCGCCTTTGGTGGCAACGGCCGGGACAAGCAGCGGTGTATGGTGTGGTGCGGGGCGGACAGGGGCGGCGGTGGACGGGGAGGAGGAGGCGGCGCGACGACGGCATGGGGGCGAAAACGGGACGGGGGACGGGGGATGTTGAGAGGCGTCACGCGCGGACAGGACACAGACACACAGATTGGAAGGGAGGGTGCGCGGTAGTAGTTGGGAATGTGCGTACCGTGCGGGATGGGAGTGGGCGAGGAACACGGTCGTGGCCCCTGTTTTGGGTGCGTGTGATGACGTCGGTGTGTTGTGGGAAGGGAAGGGAGAATAATAGGCTGTGGCGGCGGCGCGTAATGGGCGTAGGCCGAAAAGAGAAAGGAACGTGGGCAGTGTGTTGGCAAGCGTCGGTTCGACTGCGACGTTGATGGGCAGGGCAGGGCAAGGTTAATGGTGGTAGGAGTAGGCGTGTGGGCGCAAAAATCCGCTGCTGCAGGCGGTGCCGTAACCGCCATGGCGGGAAGGAGAGAGGGCCCTAAGAAAGAAAGAAAAGAAAGAAAGAAAGAAAGAAAGAAACAAATAAGAAAAAAAAAAGGAGGGGGGGGCGAAAGTGGAGAGGCGGTGGTGTGAGAAGGGCGGGGGCGGAAGGAAGGACAAGAGGCGAGGCGACGGCTTGCTTTGTGTATCGGTCGGTCTGGCTATGCTTCGTTTTCTGCAGCAGGGTCGGTGCGCGGCAGTGGGAACGCCTGGCGGCTGGACTGGACGGCCAGCAATGCGGTTGGATGGGCGGCCACAGCACCGCACCTGTGCCCGAGGAGGAGACGCTGGCGGCGGGCCCTGAGGTGAGGCCGGCTGGGGCTGTGGATGTGTAGGTGTGCGCCGCTGCAGCAACAACGAGTAAAACGCGAGAAGAAGGGATGGCGGTAGAGAGAAAAAGGTCGGCACGGCCATTGCGCGATGTGGCGTGTTGTGACGGGGTTTGCTCACTTGCCCCGTTGTGTTGATGCGCAGGCAGACGCGTACAGGGAGACGAGCCCGGTCTGCAGCAGGGTGTGGCCGTGCCGAGTGCAGAGCAGCGGCGGCTCGGTTCGGTTCGGCCCGGCCCGGCGGGCCGCGCTGTTGTCGCGGACGTGAGCGCCCCCTGGCGGGTGGCCGGAGGCGGCGCGGCGTGTTGGACGTGTGGCTGGTGGCAGTGCACAATTTGCGAGTGGCTGGCGGTGTGGTGTGGCGGTTGGCGCGTGGGGCGGCGGAGAGAGAGAGAGAGAGAGAGGAGAGGTATGTGTTGCGGGCGCCCTTTGCTGCGCTGCGTCGTTGCGTGTGCCGTACAGGGCGGGCGCTTGTCGACTGTGTGGGCGGTGTGGTGAATTGGCGGCGTTGTGCCGCGTGTGCCCGGCCGAAGGCGTCGGGAAAAACAGAAGGAAAGGAGAGAGTGTGAGTGGGTCCGGTGTGCGTAGGCCCGTGATGTCGCGTCACGCCGTGTCATGTTTGTGAAACGGCTGCCGGGAGGTGTGGTAGCGAGCCGGTCGGTGTCAGTGCGAAGGGGAATGTGCGTGCGTTTGGCGGTTTCGGTGTGCTTTTTGCGGCGTGAGAGTGGGAATTAGTGGGGCCGGCTGTTGTGTTGGTTCCTTGTGTCTTGTGTCGTGTAGCTTGATGGCAACGTGGAAGGACGCCGGTTTCGTTTCGAGCCTTGCGTGTGGTTGTCGACGTTGACTGGTTGGCGTGTGCCGATGCACGTGCATGTGTGGGTCGCGAGTGCGTTTTTGGCTGGCTGTGTGTGTGTGTTGGGGGGGAAGGGGGAGGCGGTGGTGAAAGTGCAGTCGTTGCCACGGGCGTCGTCGGGTGGGGCTGGGGCTGTGCGTCGTGGCGGAAAGGTGGTAGGTTGCGGGAAGCGAGCCCGTCGTTGACGGTGTCGCGTGAGTGTTGTGAATCGAGTGGGGCGCGGGGCGCGGGGCGCGGGGCGCGGGACAGGAGCAGCGTGCCGCTGCGTCGTGGCCGTCAGCAGAGGCTGTGCGTGTGCGTGTCCTTTTTGTGGGCGGTTCGTGCGAGGCGTTTTTTGTTTTTTTTGTTTGTTTTGTTTTGTGTTGCCCTAGTTGTTAGTTTATTTTGTTTGTTTTTTGGTGTTTGTTTGTTATTTTGAGACGACGACTGGTTGGTGGCGTGCGCGCGAAGTGGCGGTGTGCGCCTCCCGTGTCGTTTTTGTGTGTGTGTGTGTGTGTGTGTGTGTGTTTGTTTTTTTTTGTTTTTTTTTTCTTTTGTGTGTTTTTTTTTGCACTGGGCCCCGGGGGGGGGGGGGGGGGTGGGTGGGTGCGTGTCGATTGCCGGCTGGCGAAAGGTGCGCCATCGGCGGGGTGGGTCGCCGGCACAAGTAGAGGCGGCGGCGGCGGCGGCGGCGTGTTGTTGTGTGGTGTTTGTTTTGTTCGGCTGTGTCGGCGAGCTGTGTTGCGGTGCGTGTGAATGGTGGTGCAAAAGTGCTGGCGTTGGGGGTGCGACTGCGACGGCGGCGAGCCGCGGGCGCGCATGATAGTGATGTTGTGAACAGCGGCTGTGTACGGTAGTGGTGTTGTTGTAGCACGACGTGCATCCGGGCCGGCGCGGAAAGCGCAGTTGCGGGCGGTTGCCCTTCGGTGCCAGCCATGTCGCGTGAGCGGCGGGTTGCTCTGGTGTCGACACGTGGTGCTCTGGGTTGTTGTGTGGTGCCCTTTGGCCGGTGGGGGTGGTTCGCGTGTGTCTCGTTCGCGCTCGGTATCTGGTCGTGGTCGTGCTGCTCCCCGTCTGTCGGCGGTTTTCGACGTCGTCTGTACGTTTTGTTTGTTTGTTTGCGGCGTGCCTGCCGACGTCGTCCCGTCGCGACCTTTCAACCGAAAGTGTGGCGCCCGAAGGTGAACGAACGTAGCCTGACCTCGGCGCTTTACGCTGAGCGAACCGAACCGAACCTAACCTAACCTGTGGTGAGGTGAGCTCAGCCTGAGCCCCTAACGTCTACGTAAGGAAAGCTGTCCGGCTCACGCCTCACGTTTTTTGAACGCTTTTTAACCTACGTTTGACGCTTCTTAACCTAGCACTGACCCCTTAACCTAACGTGTAACCTAACCTAACCTAACCTAACCTAACCTCTGACGCCTGACGTGTTTGAATGCTTAACCTAAGTTTGACGCTTAACCTAACCCAAGTCCCCTTAACCTAACCCACGTCCACCTAACCTAACCTAACCTAACCTAACCTAGACGTGTAAACGTAATGTGTAACGCGTAACGTGTAAGGTCGGCTGTCGTGTGTGCTGACGGCAGATTGGGTTGGTCTGTAGATTCGGATTGCGGTTTGCCTCGGTCGAGGGGTTGGGTCGGAAGCGGCGAGGGGCGGCGGCGCCTGTTGCGCAGGCGGCGTCCGTTTGCGGCGGGCAATTGTTGAGAAACGGCTGTGAATGTTGGCGGGCGAGAGGAGGAGGACGGCGCGCGATGTGGCCCGACGGCTGCGGGCCGATCGGGAAACGGCGGGAGGGCGACGGAAGGCGATGGGGCGGCGGAGGCGCGTTTGCACGGCCGTCATCGCCGCACGCCTCGGCTCGTGTGGCTGTGGCGCCGGCCGCGCTGGCCGGGCTGCCGCGGCGACGGTGTGGGAGTTTTGCCGAAGGTTTGGCCATTGTGGCGGGTCGTCGGCTGGGGCTGTGGGGGCGGCATTTGGGCGGGGGCGGCGATTCTCGGCGGGCCGACCCAGGCTGTAGCGCGCGGTAGCTGCAGTTTGGCCGTGGTTTGCGGCGCTGCCGTGGCGACTGGTTGGCGACTGTGGTGTGGCTGTGTGTAGCCCCATCCTCGGTGGTTTGAAAGGCGCGGGCGGTTGTGGCGCAGGTTTGGGGCTGCTCCGCACAGGCTGTCGGACGTTGGGCGGTAGCAAGCGCGGGAGGCGCGGCGCGGCGGCGCGCAGAGTGGCGGCCGCTCTCTCGGCCGTCCGTGCCCGCCCGCGACACTGGCTGGGCCCTTGTGATTCTCTGCTCTGCTGTGCTGTGCTTGCGTGCCTGCCGTCCCGCTCGCTCTCGCTCTCGCTCTCGCTGTGTGTTACGCGCGTCGTCGAAATGGCAGATCAGGCGGCTACGAACGAGACTGCTGCGGCACCCGCCGCCACCGGCACTACGAAGAAGGCCAAGTCTGCGTCGTCTGCGAAGAAGCCGCGCGCCAAGCCTGCGCACCCGCGCACCTCTGAGATGGTGACGGCCGCCATCAAGAGTCTGAAGGAGCGCGGCGGGTCGTCGCTGCAGGCGATCAAGAAGTACATTGCCGCGCACTACAAGCTGGACGCGGAGAAGCTGGCGCCGTTTATCAAGAAGTACCTCAAGTCGGCCGTCGTGGCGGGCGAGCTGGTGCAGACGAAGGGGAAGGGCGCGTCCGGCTCGTTCAAGCTTGCCGGCGCCGGCGGCGGGGGGGCGGCCGAGGGCGGCAAGGCTCGTGCTGGCGGTGCCAAGAAGAAGCGCGCCGCTCCGGCCAGCAAGGAGAAGAAGGGCGCCCGTGCGGCCGGCGCAAAGAAGGCTGGTGGCGTGAAGGCGGCGACCGGTCGGAAGGCGGGCGCCGCCAAGAAGGCGTCTGCGGCGTCGGCCGCTCCCGCGGGTGCGAAGAAGGCGGCTGCGGCCAAGCCGGCCAAGGCCAAGTCGCCGTCGAAGGCGAAGAAGGCCGCCAAGGTTCCGACGAAGAAGCCGAAGGCGCCGCGCCCGAAGAAGGCGACGACGCCGTCTAAGGCGAAGGCTTCGCCCAAGAAGAAGAAGTAGAGTAGAGGAGAAAGAGATGGGAAAGGAAGGGTTTGGCGCTTGGCTCCGTCGTCCCCACCCCCCGTCGTCGTCTAGTGGCGCGCAAGAGACGCGCGGCCCAAAACGGCCCTTCTCAGGGCCATCAAAGCACGTCGGGGAAGGTTTTGATTGTCGTGTTGCGTTTGGTGTGGGTGTCTGTCTGTATGCCCGTGGGGATGCTGTTTGCGTGCCGTGGTGGTTGGATTGCGGGGGTCGGTGGCGGGTGTGGGCGGCGGTAGCGGTGGTGGTGGTGGTGTTGTTGTTGTTGTTGAGTGTCGCCGTGCTTTTGGCGGCGGCCGACGGTTGGTTTTTCTGTCACGTTGTTTTTTGAATACGTTGGTTGGGCTTGCCTGCGTTCAGTTCTTCTCGGATGTCTTGTCTCGTCGTGTCCGGTCTTTGTTTGTTTCTTTGTGTGTGTTATGTTTTGCAACGGGGGGGCACGTTGAGATGTGGAAGGAGTCGGCGGGGATTTCGGTGGCGTGTAGAGCGCGCCTGCCTGGCCGTTGGTGCGGGTTTTGTTTTCGAAACGAAAGCGGCGGCCGGCCAGCCACCCGTGCGGTGTGACGTCGGCCGTTGGGTATTGTGCGCTTTGAGCGGCCGGGGAGGGATGATGTGCGATTGTTGCGCGCTGCTAGCAGGCAGGCAGGCAGAGTGAGCGGGTGTGGCGGACGGACGGGAAGTGGTGGTTTTTTTTTTGTGTGGTTGTGGGGCGAGAGGCAGGCGACCGACAAAGTTTGCTCGCGACGGAGAGATGTTAGTGGCCCTGAAAAGGGCCGTTTTTGTTTGTGCGGTGCGGTGCCGCGGCGCGGTTTAGGCGCGCTCGCCGCGGATGCGGCGCGCGAGCTGGATGTCCTTGGGCATGATGGTGACGCGCTTGGCGTGGATTGCGCACAGGTTGGTGTCTTCGAAGAGGCCGACGAGGTAGGCCTCGCTGGCCTCCTGCAGGGCCATGACTGCGGAGCTCTGGAAGCGCAGGTCGGTCTTGAAGTCCTGGGCGATCTCGCGCACTAGGCGCTGGAATGGCAGCTTGCGGATGAGCAGCTCTGTGCTCTTCTGGTAGCGCCTGATTTCTCGCAGGGCGACGGTGCCCGGCCTGTAGCGGTGGGGCTTCTTGACGCCTCCGGTGGCGGGCGCGCTCTTCCTCGCCGCCTTGGTGGCGAGCTGTTTGCGCGGCGCCTTTCCGCCGGTGGACTTGCGGGCCGTTTGCTTTGTGCGGGCCATGGCGGTAGCGGTAGCGGTAGCGGTAGCGGTAGCGGTAGCGGAGCGGCGTGCGTGGAGGTGAGGTGCGGCGCGGCGTCCGGTGCTGCCTTGACAACGGGCCCGCGCGCCTCCGTGCTGCGCTTATATGCCCTCGGTTGCGCGTGGTGGGGGGAGGGCGGGCCAGAGTCTATATAGGGGGGCGGCGGGCGCGCTGGGCGCAGACCGTAGCCGACTCGCCAGCCGCTGCAGCTGCTGTTTGTGCACGTTTTGCTTTGCCCGAGGAAGGAAGGATGACAGGCCGCGGCAAGGGAGGAAAGGGGCTCGGCAAGGGTGGCGCCAAGCGGCACCGCAAGGTGTTGCGCGACAACATCCAGGGCATCACGAAGCCCGCCATCCGCCGCCTGGCTCGCAGGGGCGGCGTGAAGCGCATCTCTGGTCTGATCTACGAGGAGACCCGCGGGGTGCTGAAGGTGTTCCTGGAGAACGTGATCCGCGACGCGGTGACGTACACTGAGCACGCCAAGCGCAAGACTGTGACGGCCATGGACGTGGTGTACGCCCTGAAGAGGCAGGGGCGCACCCTGTACGGTTTCGGCGGTTAGGCTGCGTCGCAGCGGGCGCTGGCCTTCCCGCGGCCGTGCTCGTGGGTGGGAGAGACTAGAAAACGGCCCTTTTCAGGGCCACCACACTGTTCGGAAGTTGAAAAGTGCGAAAGAGTCTGTGTTGTTGCTGCGTGTGTTGTTTGTTTGTTTGTTTCTTTCCGTTTGAGCGACGTGATGTGACTGGGAGGGGAGAAGGAAAGGAAACGTGTCATGTGGCTGGCTGTGTGTGTGTGTGTGAGAGTGGAGCTGCTTCGTTTGTGTTTGTTATTGTGTGTCTTTGTATCGATCGCGATGGAGATGGCGGGCTGTGTGTTGTTGTGCGAGAGGCGGTGATTATTTGCTTGCTTGCGTGGTTTGGCTCTGTGTGTTTGCGGCGGCGTTGGGGTTTCCGAGGCAAGGCGTGTTGGGCATAGGCGGCCGGATCAGCTGTTTGTTTCGTCCGTGTCGACGGCCGTTGCGCGCGGGAGTGGAGGGCGGTGTGTCGACACGCCTCCCTTTAACAATGGTCATTATTGCTGCCGTTGTCGTTTGGAAGGCGACTGCGACCGTGCAAAAAAAAATGTGTGTGTTGGGCCACACGGGCTGTGTGGACGACAAGATGGCGGACGCGCGCCGCCGGCGGCGGCTGTGCTGTGAAAGTGCAAGGTTAAAACAAAACAAAACAAGGTGCGGCGAGGACGACTGAAATTTTGCTTTGGACGTAGGTTTGTGTGGTGGCCCTGAAAAGGGCCGATTGTTGTGGGCCGAGCCGAGCCGAGCCGGCAAAGCGCGTTGCGTGCAGGGGAGCACGCGGCGCTGCGATTGCCTGGCCTCCTTTAGGCCTTCTTCTCGGTCTTCTTTGGCAGCAGGACGGCCTGGATGTTGGGCAGGACACCACCCTGTGCGATGGTGACGCCCGACAGGAGCTTGTTGAGCTCCTCGTCGTTGCGGATGGCAAGCTGCAGGTGGCGCGGGATGATGCGCGTCTTCTTGTTGTCGCGGGCCGCGTTTCCGGCCAGCTCGAGCACCTCAGCCGCGAGGTACTCCATGACGGCGGCGAGGTAGACGGGCGCCCCGGCGCCGACGCGCTCTGCGTAGTTTCCCTTGCGCAGGAGGCGGTGGATTCTGCCGACCGGGAACTGGAGCCCAGCCCTGCTTGAGCGGGACTTTGACTTGCCCTTGACTTTGCCTCCCTTTCCGCGTCCGGACATGGCGATGGGCTAGCGACGGTGCACACGAAACGGAAACGAAAACGACCGGTGCGAGCGGCAGCGAGTCGAGCAGCGGAGTGCGTGCCGGCGCAGCCGGGGTGGGGGTGCTTTATGGGCTCGGGTGCGGCGGCCGGTTGCGCGCGCGCCCCATTGGTCGGCGGCCGCAACAGGGCGAGCTGGTAAAGGTGCGGCGGCGGCTGGCGGCGGGTGCCACTGTGTGGGGAGACGCTGACTAGAGCGGAGCGCTTGCTACTGGTGTTGCTGCTGCCGTACGTTCGTTCGAGATGCCGCCCAAGACTAGCGGGAAGGCCGCCAAGAAGGCTGGCAAGGCGCAGAAGAACATTTCGAAGGGCGACAAGAAGAAGAAGCGCAAGAGGAAGGAGAGCTATGCCATCTACATCTACAAGGTGCTGAAGCAGGTGCACCCTGACACGGGCATCTCGTCGAAGGCGATGAGCATCATGAACAGCTTCGTGAACGACATTTTCGAGCGCATTGCGGCCGAGGCTTCTCGCCTGGCGCACTACAACAAGCGCTCGACCATCACGTCCCGCGAGATCCAGACCGCTGTGCGGCTGTTGCTGCCTGGCGAGCTGGCCAAGCACGCCGTGAGCGAGGGCACGAAGGCGGTGACCAAGTACACGAGCTCCAAGTAAGGAGGTGGCTCTGGAATGGAAGGAAGGATGGAGAAGGCTCCTCCGTTGCGAGAGCGGCAAAACGGCCCTTTTCAGGGCCACCAACGTGCCTTTGCGGGAAGGGCGGAATTGTTGTTGTTGTTGTTGTTGTTGTTTTGTGGACGGCTGTGATGTGTGCACTTTGATTGTGGGTGGGGGGGTCCGCGTCAAAGCGTTGTTGCGGGGTACGGCCACGAGGTTGGTCGCCGTGGCGTGGAATGGTGGCACGCCTCGTTGGCGTTGTGTCACCGTAACGACGGCCGTCTGCGGGTTTGGTTTGCACATCACACATGGCGAGGGTGAGATGTGAAATGTTTTGCCGCCCACTATTCCCTTTGCTGTACGCCGAGTTGACAATGGTGCGACGTAACTGCAGCGTGGAGGTGTGTGGAGTGACGTTGAAATGAACGTGCCATTAAGACGCATTGTTGTTGTATTGTACTGTACGTGTACGGCGACACGCACGATGATGTACCATTCGACTCTGATTTTTGATAGCCGTGTCTGACTGATTGCGTACGACGCACGCACACCGATGTCGTCATTCGAGATGCACGCGTGTCCAGTGCAGTACAGTAAGCGCGACGCTAGACGACGGCGGCGGCGGCGGCGGCGGTCGTTTTTGGCGAATGTCTGTACACGTGTTTGTCTGTGTCCATCCGGTATGTATTTGTTTGTTTGACATAGTTTTGTGTGTCGGTGACGTGGTCCGATCCGTCGCCCCCTGAGTAACTGTCGATCGGCGCGATAGACCGGCGTCACGCAACTGAACCGAAGTCTTGGGCACACCCGTCATACTGTTGTACACCGTCGCGCCGAGAACGGTAACGAAAGGTTGACTTTGATCGGTCGAATGTCTGGGCAGAACGTGAGGAATGAGGCAAGAGTGCAGGAGGAACGGACAGAGGGGGGGCAAAAAGAGAGAGGAAGGGAAAAAGGGAGAAACGCATTCGTAGAGCAACGGAACGGTCCCGTGTCGGAGGCGTATGGGAGCCGCACTGAAATGCGTTTAACGGCGGCGCGGCTGCAAGTGTCTGCCGTGGTGAACGTTACCTTTGACGGCTGCATTGGGCTTTTGCCTTTGCTTTTTGCTTTCGCTTTCCCGGATGTACGTAACGTTTGTTGATATGGTTCTGAGGAAGAGTGTATGACAGTGCCGTGCCGTGCCGTCCATGTTCGTGTGCCCTCCCATTGTGTGTATGCTATTGTCTGTGTACTTGAATGATGTATGTAGGTGTTTAGTGGACATGTTTTACCAGTGGGGGGGAAATGGATCGTCGATAGTTGCCGTCACTCTGTCACGGCCGAGATGACGCACCCTCCCTACAGAAAGGTGTCGAGAAAGTGTGTGTGTGTGTTTTTAGCGAATTGCGTCCGTGAATTGGCAGTGTTTGGAGGTGGGCGTGCCCTGCATGTGGCCCGGAAGGCTGTTCGTTTGGCGGTAGTGTTGTGTGGACAGGGGAGGGGCATGCGTAACGCTGCTGGCATGGCATTCGGGAGATGGGAGGGGGCAAACGAGGAGCGGCGGCCAAAGACGGGACGGGGAGGGGCGCGGTGTGGGTGGCTTGCGCCTGTGCTCGGCGTTGTGGTTTGTGCAAAAGAGGAGGAGAAAAACAATGAGGTGCCAGGGAGGGGAGCGTTGTTGTGTTGTGGTTGTCGCGTCAGTGAACGTGGCGAGACGGACGGATGCGCGGAGGGGCGGGGGCGGGGGCGGGGGCGGCGCATTTCGCCGGTGCCGTGCCATGCCTGAAAGCCGCGTGGTCGCTGTGTTGTTGGTGGCGTGGGGGCGAGGAGAGTACCGTACGGGTGTGCTTGTGCGCCGGAAATGGCACACTGCGCCTGCCCGTCTTGGAGGCTGATGGCTGTGGTGTGGAAATGGGGCGCGGTGATGTTGAAGCAGTTGAAGAACAGAAAAAGAAACCAAAAACGTAAGGGGGAGGCCATGGCGTGATGCGGCGGCGGTGGTGAGAGCGGGAAAAACAAAACAACAAAAAAAGAAGGGAAAACAACAAGAAACAAAAAAAAGAAAACAAAAAGTCTATCAAGATTAAAATGTAAATGGAAATGGACCCAGGTATAACCTCCCCGCACAAATAGCAGAGGGTCCGATGATAATAAAAATGTGCCAGAATGTTAACGTCCCTACAAAACAAACCCAACGATAAGTAACAGTGCAACAGACATAATGAAACGTGATACATTGTATGAGGGCAGCAGCGTTGACCTTTGGCCCTGTATTCAGAATAAAAAGAGCCAAAGATCGTTACCCCAATGAAAAAAGACACACACACAAAAAAAACAAACAAAAAAGTGCATTTATATCTGCTCCTCAATTGTAGATACCCCTTACACAGCTGTGTGCAATGAATGAGTGCTGGCTGGTAATTAATTGCACTCCTTGGAGGGAAATGCCATAGGAAGTAGTCTTTAAAAAGTGAATGTTTTTCTTTAAAAAAAAAAAAAAAAAGTTACTTGAGAAAAAACGTAATATTGGGGCATTTGTTGTTGAACAAAATAAGTACAATTAACATACGTTATCAGATTTGCGCAATGCAGCTTCACACTACCTTGTTATTATAACACAATATACTGTACATCGTCCCGAACCGTGACCAGAGTCGCGAGACGAGCAGAGCACGCCGCCGACGCCCGCTCAGTACAACCGTCCACCCGCTACTACTGTCGACTGACTACTACCTCTCCCGACTCGCGCTACAATATATATATAACAACTGTTCCTGGCGACTCGCTGCGTGCCACTACTGTCGTCTGGCTGGGTCCAAGCGCCGACTAGCAACGATAAATAAGTCTCTGGTCAGACAGAGATGCTGTCATGCCTCGCCATCGCTCTGGTAATGAATACATACGTGTTGCAGCGTGCGCACCACCGGAACACGCAGTGGCGGAGCCAAAGACTGTGTTGTCGAGGTCGAGTGCGTGCGGGAAGAGAGGCAGCGTCGGCACGGAGATGCAAGCGAGCGAGACGCACGGGGGCTGCGGCGTGGCGCGTTTGCGGTTGGCGCCTTTGGTGGCAACGGCCGGGACAAGCAGCGGTGTATGGTGTGGTGCGGGGCGGACAGGGGCGGCGGTGGACGGGGAGGAGGAGGCGGCGCGACGACGGCATGGGGGCGAAAACGGGACGGGGGACGGGGGATGTTGAGAGGCGTCACGCGCGGACAGGACACAGACACACAGATTGGAAGGGAGGGTGCGCGGTAGTAGTTGGGAATGTGCGTACCGTGCGGGATGGGAGTGGGCGAGGAACACGGTCGTGGCCCCTGTTTTGGGTGCGTGTGATGACGTCGGTGTGTTGTGGGAAGGGAAGGGAGAATAATAGGCTGTGGCGGCGGCGCGTAATGGGCGTAGGCCGAAAAGAGAAAGGAACGTGGGCAGTGTGTTGGCAAGCGTCGGTTCGACTGCGACGTTGATGGGCAGGGCAGGGCAAGGTTAATGGTGGTAGGAGTAGGCGTGTGGGCGCAAAAATCCGCTGCTGCAGGCGGTGCCGTAACCGCCATGGCGGGAAGGAGAGAGGGCCCTAAGAAAGAAAGAAAAGAAAGAAAGAAAGAAAGAAAGAAACAAATAAGAAAAAAAAAAGGAGGGGGGGGCGAAAGTGGAGAGGCGGTGGTGTGAGAAGGGCGGGGGCGGAAGGAAGGACAAGAGGCGAGGCGACGGCTTGCTTTGTGTATCGGTCGGTCTGGCTATGCTTCGTTTTCTGCAGCAGGGTCGGTGCGCGGCAGTGGGAACGCCTGGCGGCTGGACTGGACGGCCAGCAATGCGGTTGGATGGGCGGCCACAGCACCGCACCTGTGCCCGAGGAGGAGACGCTGGCGGCGGGCCCTGAGGTGAGGCCGGCTGGGGCTGTGGATGTGTAGGTGTGCGCCGCTGCAGCAACAACGAGTAAAACGCGAGAAGAAGGGATGGCGGTAGAGAGAAAAAGGTCGGCACGGCCATTGCGCGATGTGGCGTGTTGTGACGGGGTTTGCTCACTTGCCCCGTTGTGTTGATGCGCAGGCAGACGCGTACAGGGAGACGAGCCCGGTCTGCAGCAGGGTGTGGCCGTGCCGAGTGCAGAGCAGCGGCGGCTCGGTTCGGTTCGGCCCGGCCCGGCGGGCCGCGCTGTTGTCGCGGACGTGAGCGCCCCCTGGCGGGTGGCCGGAGGCGGCGCGGCGTGTTGGACGTGTGGCTGGTGGCAGTGCACAATTTGCGAGTGGCTGGCGGTGTGGTGTGGCGGTTGGCGCGTGGGGCGGCGGAGAGAGAGAGAGAGAGAGAGGAGAGGTATGTGTTGCGGGCGCCCTTTGCTGCGCTGCGTCGTTGCGTGTGCCGTACAGGGCGGGCGCTTGTCGACTGTGTGGGCGGTGTGGTGAATTGGCGGCGTTGTGCCGCGTGTGCCCGGCCGAAGGCGTCGGGAAAAACAGAAGGAAAGGAGAGAGTGTGAGTGGGTCCGGTGTGCGTAGGCCCGTGATGTCGCGTCACGCCGTGTCATGTTTGTGAAACGGCTGCCGGGAGGTGTGGTAGCGAGCCGGTCGGTGTCAGTGCGAAGGGGAATGTGCGTGCGTTTGGCGGTTTCGGTGTGCTTTTTGCGGCGTGAGAGTGGGAATTAGTGGGGCCGGCTGTTGTGTTGGTTCCTTGTGTCTTGTGTCGTGTAGCTTGATGGCAACGTGGAAGGACGCCGGTTTCGTTTCGAGCCTTGCGTGTGGTTGTCGACGTTGACTGGTTGGCGTGTGCCGATGCACGTGCATGTGTGGGTCGCGAGTGCGTTTTTGGCTGGCTGTGTGTGTGTGTTGGGGGGGAAGGGGGAGGCGGTGGTGAAAGTGCAGTCGTTGCCACGGGCGTCGTCGGGTGGGGCTGGGGCTGTGCGTCGTGGCGGAAAGGTGGTAGGTTGCGGGAAGCGAGCCCGTCGTTGACGGTGTCGCGTGAGTGTTGTGAATCGAGTGGGGCGCGGGGCGCGGGGCGCGGGGCGCGGGACAGGAGCAGCGTGCCGCTGCGTCGTGGCCGTCAGCAGAGGCTGTGCGTGTGCGTGTCCTTTTTGTGGGCGGTTCGTGCGAGGCGTTTTTTGTTTTTTTTGTTTGTTTTGTTTTGTGTTGCCCTAGTTGTTAGTTTATTTTGTTTGTTTTTTGGTGTTTGTTTGTTATTTTGAGACGACGACTGGTTGGTGGCGTGCGCGCGAAGTGGCGGTGTGCGCCTCCCGTGTCGTTTTTGTGTGTGTGTGTGTGTGTGTGTGTGTGTTTGTTTTTTTTTGTTTTTTTTTTCTTTTGTGTGTTTTTTTTTGCACTGGGCCCCGGGGGGGGGGGGGGGGGGTGGGTGGGTGCGTGTCGATTGCCGGCTGGCGAAAGGTGCGCCATCGGCGGGGTGGGTCGCCGGCACAAGTAGAGGCGGCGGCGGCGGCGGCGGCGTGTTGTTGTGTGGTGTTTGTTTTGTTCGGCTGTGTCGGCGAGCTGTGTTGCGGTGCGTGTGAATGGTGGTGCAAAAGTGCTGGCGTTGGGGGTGCGACTGCGACGGCGGCGAGCCGCGGGCGCGCATGATAGTGATGTTGTGAACAGCGGCTGTGTACGGTAGTGGTGTTGTTGTAGCACGACGTGCATCCGGGCCGGCGCGGAAAGCGCAGTTGCGGGCGGTTGCCCTTCGGTGCCAGCCATGTCGCGTGAGCGGCGGGTTGCTCTGGTGTCGACACGTGGTGCTCTGGGTTGTTGTGTGGTGCCCTTTGGCCGGTGGGGGTGGTTCGCGTGTGTCTCGTTCGCGCTCGGTATCTGGTCGTGGTCGTGCTGCTCCCCGTCTGTCGGCGGTTTTCGACGTCGTCTGTACGTTTTGTTTGTTTGTTTGCGGCGTGCCTGCCGACGTCGTCCCGTCGCGACCTTTCAACCGAAAGTGTGGCGCCCGAAGGTGAACGAACGTAGCCTGACCTCGGCGCTTTACGCTGAGCGAACCGAACCGAACCTAACCTAACCTGTGGTGAGGTGAGCTCAGCCTGAGCCCCTAACGTCTACGTAAGGAAAGCTGTCCGGCTCACGCCTCACGTTTTTTGAACGCTTTTTAACCTACGTTTGACGCTTCTTAACCTAGCACTGACCCCTTAACCTAACGTGTAACCTAACCTAACCTAACCTAACCTAACCTCTGACGCCTGACGTGTTTGAATGCTTAACCTAAGTTTGACGCTTAACCTAACCCAAGTCCCCTTAACCTAACCCACGTCCACCTAACCTAACCTAACCTAACCTAACCTAGACGTGTAAACGTAATGTGTAACGCGTAACGTGTAAGGTCGGCTGTCGTGTGTGCTGACGGCAGATTGGGTTGGTCTGTAGATTCGGATTGCGGTTTGCCTCGGTCGAGGGGTTGGGTCGGAAGCGGCGAGGGGCGGCGGCGCCTGTTGCGCAGGCGGCGTCCGTTTGCGGCGGGCAATTGTTGAGAAACGGCTGTGAATGTTGGCGGGCGAGAGGAGGAGGACGGCGCGCGATGTGGCCCGACGGCTGCGGGCCGATCGGGAAACGGCGGGAGGGCGACGGAAGGCGATGGGGCGGCGGAGGCGCGTTTGCACGGCCGTCATCGCCGCACGCCTCGGCTCGTGTGGCTGTGGCGCCGGCCGCGCTGGCCGGGCTGCCGCGGCGACGGTGTGGGAGTTTTGCCGAAGGTTTGGCCATTGTGGCGGGTCGTCGGCTGGGGCTGTGGGGGCGGCATTTGGGCGGGGGCGGCGATTCTCGGCGGGCCGACCCAGGCTGTAGCGCGCGGTAGCTGCAGTTTGGCCGTGGTTTGCGGCGCTGCCGTGGCGACTGGTTGGCGACTGTGGTGTGGCTGTGTGTAGCCCCATCCTCGGTGGTTTGAAAGGCGCGGGCGGTTGTGGCGCAGGTTTGGGGCTGCTCCGCACAGGCTGTCGGACGTTGGGCGGTAGCAAGCCCTTGTGATTCTCTCACTCGAGGCTGAGCCGCCGTAGCGTGAGGTCGTCCGCACGCCGCGCCGCTCCGCCACGCAGCAGCTGGGGTGCCTCAGCCGCCGCCTACGCCGCCGGGGACGCCAAAGAAGAGGCAAAATTGTCGTGCCCACTCTTACCGAAAAACAGATAGGCGAGATATTCTGGAAAGCCGGAATAGTAGGGACCTTGATAGCATAGGGAACGCTGCAAGGTCAGGGCCCCTGCCGCGGCGGGACAAGCCCGCGCTTTGCCAGGCCAGGCTAAAGAAATTAGGGCAAAGTGAATTTCGCGAGCAGGGAAAATAGTCTCCCACACAACCACAGGAGAAAATGCCCTCTCCGTGAGCTATACTAATTACCCCCTCCACCAGCCAGAAAATGGGGAAAATTGGACCCCAGCCAAAACTGGCACGAAACAAAACACCAGACGGGGAAAAGACCCAATTAAACAACACAACACCACAACTCCTCTCCCCGGCTGAACAGCGGGGACGTGAAAAGGAGACTGAATTTTTAGCGAAAGAAATGGCTAAAAAGAAGCTTGCCAAACCGGCAAGCGCAAAATACTACACAGCCCGACAGAGCCGCCAAAATAGCGCTCTGTCCGCACCACCAAAGAACATAAAAGGCACCCGCGTCGGCATCACGAAACCCACGCGTAAAAGCCCAAACAACCGCGTCGCGTCGACTTCCGCATCTGCGAGCAGACCGACGATGACATACACCTCAGTTAACTCCACCCCACGACAACAGCAAGGGGCAGGGAGAAGGAAATCACAAATCCCCACAAAACTACCGCACAGTTTCGAGAGTCCCAACCGTTTTGATGCCTTGGGGGACTCGGATGAGGAAGGCGAGACAACCGCCACCCCAGACGTCAACCCGCCGCCGCCACCACAACAAACTCCACAAAGGGAAACATCAGCAGCTCCAACCGCTACGTCGCACGACGACAACTCGACTCCCGCCGTCGAGGGTCAGCAACAGTCCACCGACAGCGGAGAGGACGAGACAAATCCCAGAAATGTCCCACCAATAGTGGTGTACCAACTAGAGGGATACACAAAACTTAACAAAGCGATAAAAGACAAGATATCAGGCCCCCTAAAGGCCATTTTCCGGGGTGACTCAGTAAAGTACAATTTCGAGTCCCTAAGTGACTACTACGCCGCGGCAGCCTTTCTAAGAGAAAGGGAGGTACCGCACTACAAACACCAACCGCCCGAGAAAAGGGATTTACACGTGGTCGTCCACGGCCTACCAGCCCAAGTACTAGAGGAGGAACTACGAGAGGCTCTTGTAGAAATAGGTTTCAGACCTACTTACGTGCACCAATTTAAAAAACGAGCACGCAACTCACGAAGGCTCATCCGCGAGCCAACGTACAAAGTCTCCCTTCCCAGCGGCTCGGGCGGTGAGAGGATATACGAAGTGCGGTACATCCTCCACACAAAGGTGACGGTAGAAACCTACCGTCCCAAGGAAGGTCGCGCGCAGTGCCACCGCTGCCAGCGCCTAACGCACACGGCAAATTACTGCAATATGCCGGCGAGGTGCGTAAAGTGCGCGGGCCTTCACGCCACAAAAGACTGCCGGAAGCCAGAGAGCGAACCGCCAAAATGTGTACTTTGCTCCGGAGACCACCCAGCATCTTGGAAAGGCTGCCCGGAACACCAAAAGTACATACACCGCCCCAGACAGCCGACAGAGGGACAGCAGAATCAGCGTGCGCCCTCGAAAAACAGACAACCCCGACAAGACAAAAGAAAGGACGGAAGAAAAACGAGGACAGCCCCCAACCAGGTGTTAAGAGACACACCACAGACGAAACATGACGACCAAACAAACAGGGAAACCCTCCCAGAAAGAGTCCCCACTACAGGGGAAACAATACAACAGTCGACAACTGACGAAACAGAAAAAGCGACACACAGAGCAGACAGACCAGACACACACACAGCAGAGGGCGCACGCTCCCCACGCCCCCCACGCTCACAACAAACAAGACCACAGTTTCCACCTCTCCCTGCGCGACGACAGGTCCATCCGGACATTGCCGCAGCCGCACACGCGGAGGTGGCAGACACAGACAAGAACACGCCAACACCTCGCCGCCGCTCCTTCAGAGAGGCACTAACATCACCACCGACCGACACTACACCAAATCACACCCAGACAAACACGAGAAAACAAACACAAATACAAAAAGAGACAACACAAAACAAACAGGAAACCACTGACACACCACACACAAATGAGAAAGGACTGCTCGTGGACGCCCTATGGGTGATCATAAACACAATCCGTTCCCTCGAGCAGGACACAAACATCGTCACAACAATACTACACACGGCAAACGCGCTCCGTCGAACATCGGACAGGACGGAAAAGACACAAATAATACTACAGGGTCTGCTTAGTGCGTTCATGTAAAGATGGCGCAACGAGGCAGACAAAACACTGACACAACACTATGCATATGGAATGCAAACGGTATCAAAAACAAAAAGACGGAGCTACAGACGTTCATTTCGGAACACAATGTGGACGTCCTGTTAGTCTCCGAAACACACCTCCGGCCCTGCGATACTTTTAAACTGCGGAACATGACGGGATACCGCACAGACAGACAAAATCAACGAGGAGGCGGTACGGCCGTGTTCCTAAAACGGAAAATCCCACACGATGTGGTGGACGCGCCGCCAGTGCAGGACATCGAGGTCACTCTGGTCACAATAAACACAGAAAGAGGGAAACTGACGGTGGGGGCAGCATACCTAGCCCCAAACCGCCAGCTACTGGAAGAAGACCTCAGAGTGATCTTCGACAGACACCAAAGGGTGGCGTTGGGCGGGGACCTAAACGCTAAAAATCCAGCGTGGAATTCCCGCACAACGAACCCCAAAGGAACAAAACTCCTGCAACTGGAGGACGCGTACCACTACATCGTCCGCGGCCCAGACGACGCGACACACGTCCCACTCATAGCCGGACAAAGACCGGACGTCCTGGACGTACTGCTGACGAAAAACATTGGAGACGACGTCACGCTAGATACGATCCAGGACCTAACGTCGGACCACAATCCGGTACTAGTGAAACTCCGCAGGCTAAACTCTATCCCGGACATTCCGAGAAGAGTTATAGACATGAACTGGGAACAGTATCGCAGGGTCCTCACAGACACAATAGACCCAACACTGGACCTGTCGTCAGAGGAAAAGCTGGACGACGCTGTCGAATACCTGACTACCAAGATACAAAAAGCCATAAAACAGACCAGGATAACCACAACACTACCGGATAGACACGAAACAGAACTCCCTCCGCTACTGCGGGAACTTCGATGCCAGAAAAACAGACACAGAAAGCTGTGGCAAAGAAGCAGGGACCCGCGGGAGCGGAGAGAAATGAACAGACTGTCTCGTGAGCTTGAAAAGCGGCTGAAAGAATGGCGCGCGGAAACCTGGGAAGACAGGATGGAGACACTCTGCCTCCAAACCCAGGACGAGTGGCAACTAGTCAAACACATTCGACAGCAGCGACCAGCTAAAAGGGCTATGCTAGGACCCCAGGGAACCGTGTTTGATGCCTTGTCGAAAGCCGAACTGTTTGCGGACACGTACGAGGAGCAAAACACAACACCACAGATCGACCTCACAGCTGCAGAACAACTTGAGGAAGAGAATGTCACACAAACAGTTCAAAATCTCCGAGACACACCGACACAAACAGCACCAGAACTCACAACACCGACACACATAAAGAAAATAATAGCCTGCAGAAAGGGCAGATCCGCACCAGGACTAGACAAAATTTCAAATTTGCATCTAAAGAACCTCTCTAGGAAACCACTAGTCCTGCTAACACGCATAATAAATAGCTGCATGCTGCTACAAAAATTCCCTGCGGCCTGGAAGGCAGCAAAAGTCATTACAATCCCAAAGGCAGGGAAAGACCCAAAACTACCGGCGAACCACCGCCCAATCAGTTTACTCTCCACAATGGGGAAAACACTTGAAAGGGTAGTATTGGACAGGATCAACAAATGTCTCATAGACGATGAAACCATCAGACCGGAACAATTTGGGTTCCAGAAAAAGGTCTCTGCAGAGCTACAAGTCCTTCGACTAACAGAACATATCACACACAATTTCAACTACACAAATTCAACAGCAGCAGTATTCCTCGATTGGGAAAAGGCTTACGACAAGGTTTGGCATGACAACTTAACCTATAAGATACACCACAACACGACGATCCCCGATGTGTACACAAAACTAATAGACAGCTTTCTGACAGACCGGACGTTCCTTGTTGAGGTAGACGGAAAACGCTCCTCAAGAAAGACCCTGAGGGCCGGCATACCCCAGGGGTCGGTGCTATCACCTACACTTTTCAACATATACGCAAACGACATCCCCCTGTCACCGCATGCCAGGATAGCCCAATTCGCGGATGACACAGCCTTCTACACGAGTGGCAGGCAGCATCACTCAAACATAGCACGCCTCCAAAGGCAGCTAGACATGGTAGAAGACTGGTGTAGGGGAAACAAAATGACATTAAACGCAGACAAAACTACAGCTGTCTACTTCACAAGGAAGCGGCCGGTACTCAGAAACCAGCTGTCCCTAAACGCCCAGGAACTACCGTGGAGAGACTCCGTGAAATACCTGGGCGTAACATTAGACAAAAAGATGTTGTTTCACCTTCACATCGGGGAAAAGCGAGAGAGAGGTATAAACCTCGCAAAAGCCCTCCTGCCCTTCTTCCTCAGCAGGGAGATGTGGATGGAAACTAAACGAACACTGTACAAAACAACAGTCCTCCCAGCACTAACGTACGGGTGTTCTGCGTGGGGAATCACGTGCCAGACAAACCACAAAAAATTGCAAAGGGTGCAAAATAAAGTGCTAAGGTGGATTCTGGACGCCCCACCGTGGACACCCGTACAAGAACTCCATGAAACAGTGGAAGTCGAGAGGATACAAGACACAGTGCAAAGACTGGTAACGACACTGTTTGACAAACTTGAACAAACCAGAGAAAACTGCAGACAACTCAGGGGCACAGGTACTGTGATACCCCGAACGTGGCACAGGCAGAGAGTGCCACGCCGAATCATAGAAGCCCCCGTAGACTAGTAAGGAAGTAGTAAGCAATAGTAAAAACACAATAGTTAATAAGATGTCGTTTTAGTTTAACATAATACACTGTAATTGTCCTTAAAAATCCATGCTCCCGAGGTAGGAACCAATAGGAAATAGGAACATGTCTATTATTGTGCATTAAATGTTAGTTTTAAAATTTCTTGCTGATTATTAGCGTAGGACCAGAACTAAGTCTAAGATGTAATCACCAAGCCCCTCCCCCACTCTCTGTCGGCTGCACGACCACCCTTAGCTATATAGAATAAACTAGAGTTAACCACTTGACAAATGTTGCAAAAAATTAATGTTAAAGTAAGACGCAGATCCTCAAATGTACGACGCCGTACCCAGTGGGCAAGCGGCGAAACAACGGGCACAGCGGCCGCCACGGAACGACGACCTCATCTCGCCGAGCGGCCGACTGGCAAAACTTCACAAAAGGAAAGCAGTGGGAAGCAGCACCCGCTGCACCCACTGCACAGAACCCACGCCTCAAAAATCGAGGATGGTCGGGGGCCGCAAGGCCTTATTGTTACCGACCATGCCCTCCAATGCCTACGATTTTGTTTTTGTAAATAAAAATTTAATCACAGAGAACAACAAACCAAACCATACAAATACACGTAGATTCGGCAAAGCCGAAGGAACTGTAGAACACCACGTGACACAAAAAAAAAAAAAAAAAAAAAAAAAAAAAAAAAAAAAAAAAAAGTGATTCTCTGCTCTGCTGTGCTGTGCTTGCGTGCCTGCCGTCCCGCTCGCTCTCGCTCTCGCTCTCGCTGTGTGTTACGCGCGTCGTCGAAATGGCAGATCAGGCGGCTACGAACGAGACTGCTGCGGCACCCGCCGCCACCGGCACTACGAAGAAGGCCAAGTCTGCGTCGTCTGCGAAGAAGCCGCGCGCCAAGCCTGCGCACCCGCGCACCTCTGAGATGGTGACGGCCGCCATCAAGAGTCTGAAGGAGCGCGGCGGGTCGTCGCTGCAGGCGATCAAGAAGTACATTGCCGCGCACTACAAGCTGGACGCGGAGAAGCTGGCGCCGTTTATCAAGAAGTACCTCAAGTCGGCCGTCGTGGCGGGCGAGCTGGTGCAGACGAAGGGGAAGGGCGCGTCCGGCTCGTTCAAGCTTGCCGGCGCCGGCGGCGGGGGGGCGGCCGAGGGCGGCAAGGCTCGTGCTGGCGGTGCCAAGAAGAAGCGCGCCGCTCCGGCCAGCAAGGAGAAGAAGGGCGCCCGTGCGGCCGGCGCAAAGAAGGCTGGTGGCGTGAAGGCGGCGACCGGTCGGAAGGCGGGCGCCGCCAAGAAGGCGTCTGCGGCGTCGGCCGCTCCCGCGGGTGCGAAGAAGGCGGCTGCGGCCAAGCCGGCCAAGGCCAAGTCGCCGTCGAAGGCGAAGAAGGCCGCCAAGGTTCCGACGAAGAAGCCGAAGGCGCCGCGCCCGAAGAAGGCGACGACGCCGTCTAAGGCGAAGGCTTCGCCCAAGAAGAAGAAGTAGAGTAGAGGAGAAAGAGATGGGAAAGGAAGGGTTTGGCGCTTGGCTCCGTCGTCCCCACCCCCCGTCGTCGTCTAGTGGCGCGCAAGAGACGCGCGGCCCAAAACGGCCCTTCTCAGGGCCATCAAAGCACGTCGGGGAAGGTTTTGATTGTCGTGTTGCGTTTGGTGTGGGTGTCTGTCTGTATGCCCGTGGGGATGCTGTTTGCGTGCCGTGGTGGTTGGATTGCGGGGGTCGGTGGCGGGTGTGGGCGGCGGTAGCGGTGGTGGTGGTGGTGTTGTTGTTGTTGTTGAGTGTCGCCGTGCTTTTGGCGGCGGCCGACGGTTGGTTTTTCTGTCACGTTGTTTTTTGAATACGTTGGTTGGGCTTGCCTGCGTTCAGTTCTTCTCGGATGTCTTGTCTCGTCGTGTCCGGTCTTTGTTTGTTTCTTTGTGTGTGTTATGTTTTGCAACGGGGGGGCACGTTGAGATGTGGAAGGAGTCGGCGGGGATTTCGGTGGCGTGTAGAGCGCGCCTGCCTGGCCGTTGGTGCGGGTTTTGTTTTCGAAACGAAAGCGGCGGCCGGCCAGCCACCCGTGCGGTGTGACGTCGGCCGTTGGGTATTGTGCGCTTTGAGCGGCCGGGGAGGGATGATGTGCGATTGTTGCGCGCTGCTAGCAGGCAGGCAGGCAGAGTGAGCGGGTGTGGCGGACGGACGGGAAGTGGTGGTTTTTTTTTTGTGTGGTTGTGGGGCGAGAGGCAGGCGACCGACAAAGTTTGCTCGCGACGGAGAGATGTTAGTGGCCCTGAAAAGGGCCGTTTTTGTTTGTGCGGTGCGGTGCCGCGGCGCGGTTTAGGCGCGCTCGCCGCGGATGCGGCGCGCGAGCTGGATGTCCTTGGGCATGATGGTGACGCGCTTGGCGTGGATTGCGCACAGGTTGGTGTCTTCGAAGAGGCCGACGAGGTAGGCCTCGCTGGCCTCCTGCAGGGCCATGACTGCGGAGCTCTGGAAGCGCAGGTCGGTCTTGAAGTCCTGGGCGATCTCGCGCACTAGGCGCTGGAATGGCAGCTTGCGGATGAGCAGCTCTGTGCTCTTCTGGTAGCGCCTGATTTCTCGCAGGGCGACGGTGCCCGGCCTGTAGCGGTGGGGCTTCTTGACGCCTCCGGTGGCGGGCGCGCTCTTCCTCGCCGCCTTGGTGGCGAGCTGTTTGCGCGGCGCCTTTCCGCCGGTGGACTTGCGGGCCGTTTGCTTTGTGCGGGCCATGGCGGTAGCGGTAGCGGTAGCGGTAGCGGTAGCGGTAGCGGAGCGGCGTGCGTGGAGGTGAGGTGCGGCGCGGCGTCCGGTGCTGCCTTGACAACGGGCCCGCGCGCCTCCGTGCTGCGCTTATATGCCCTCGGTTGCGCGTGGTGGGGGGAGGGCGGGCCAGAGTCTATATAGGGGGGCGGCGGGCGCGCTGGGCGCAGACCGTAGCCGACTCGCCAGCCGCTGCAGCTGCTGTTTGTGCACGTTTTGCTTTGCCCGAGGAAGGAAGGATGACAGGCCGCGGCAAGGGAGGAAAGGGGCTCGGCAAGGGTGGCGCCAAGCGGCACCGCAAGGTGTTGCGCGACAACATCCAGGGCATCACGAAGCCCGCCATCCGCCGCCTGGCTCGCAGGGGCGGCGTGAAGCGCATCTCTGGTCTGATCTACGAGGAGACCCGCGGGGTGCTGAAGGTGTTCCTGGAGAACGTGATCCGCGACGCGGTGACGTACACTGAGCACGCCAAGCGCAAGACTGTGACGGCCATGGACGTGGTGTACGCCCTGAAGAGGCAGGGGCGCACCCTGTACGGTTTCGGCGGTTAGGCTGCGTCGCAGCGGGCGCTGGCCTTCCCGCGGCCGTGCTCGTGGGTGGGAGAGACTAGAAAACGGCCCTTTTCAGGGCCACCACACTGTTCGGAAGTTGAAAAGTGCGAAAGAGTCTGTGTTGTTGCTGCGTGTGTTGTTTGTTTGTTTGTTTCTTTCCGTTTGAGCGACGTGATGTGACTGGGAGGGGAGAAGGAAAGGAAACGTGTCATGTGGCTGGCTGTGTGTGTGTGTGTGAGAGTGGAGCTGCTTCGTTTGTGTTTGTTATTGTGTGTCTTTGTATCGATCGCGATGGAGATGGCGGGCTGTGTGTTGTTGTGCGAGAGGCGGTGATTATTTGCTTGCTTGCGTGGTTTGGCTCTGTGTGTTTGCGGCGGCGTTGGGGTTTCCGAGGCAAGGCGTGTTGGGCATAGGCGGCCGGATCAGCTGTTTGTTTCGTCCGTGTCGACGGCCGTTGCGCGCGGGAGTGGAGGGCGGTGTGTCGACACGCCTCCCTTTAACAATGGTCATTATTGCTGCCGTTGTCGTTTGGAAGGCGACTGCGACCGTGCAAAAAAAAATGTGTGTGTTGGGCCACACGGGCTGTGTGGACGACAAGATGGCGGACGCGCGCCGCCGGCGGCGGCTGTGCTGTGAAAGTGCAAGGTTAAAACAAAACAAAACAAGGTGCGGCGAGGACGACTGAAATTTTGCTTTGGACGTAGGTTTGTGTGGTGGCCCTGAAAAGGGCCGATTGTTGTGGGCCGAGCCGAGCCGAGCCGGCAAAGCGCGTTGCGTGCAGGGGAGCACGCGGCGCTGCGATTGCCTGGCCTCCTTTAGGCCTTCTTCTCGGTCTTCTTTGGCAGCAGGACGGCCTGGATGTTGGGCAGGACACCACCCTGTGCGATGGTGACGCCCGACAGGAGCTTGTTGAGCTCCTCGTCGTTGCGGATGGCAAGCTGCAGGTGGCGCGGGATGATGCGCGTCTTCTTGTTGTCGCGGGCCGCGTTTCCGGCCAGCTCGAGCACCTCAGCCGCGAGGTACTCCATGACGGCGGCGAGGTAGACGGGCGCCCCGGCGCCGACGCGCTCTGCGTAGTTTCCCTTGCGCAGGAGGCGGTGGATTCTGCCGACCGGGAACTGGAGCCCAGCCCTGCTTGAGCGGGACTTTGACTTGCCCTTGACTTTGCCTCCCTTTCCGCGTCCGGACATGGCGATGGGCTAGCGACGGTGCACACGAAACGGAAACGAAAACGACCGGTGCGAGCGGCAGCGAGTCGAGCAGCGGAGTGCGTGCCGGCGCAGCCGGGGTGGGGGTGCTTTATGGGCTCGGGTGCGGCGGCCGGTTGCGCGCGCGCCCCATTGGTCGGCGGCCGCAACAGGGCGAGCTGGTAAAGGTGCGGCGGCGGCTGGCGGCGGGTGCCACTGTGTGGGGAGACGCTGACTAGAGCGGAGCGCTTGCTACTGGTGTTGCTGCTGCCGTACGTTCGTTCGAGATGCCGCCCAAGACTAGCGGGAAGGCCGCCAAGAAGGCTGGCAAGGCGCAGAAGAACATTTCGAAGGGCGACAAGAAGAAGAAGCGCAAGAGGAAGGAGAGCTATGCCATCTACATCTACAAGGTGCTGAAGCAGGTGCACCCTGACACGGGCATCTCGTCGAAGGCGATGAGCATCATGAACAGCTTCGTGAACGACATTTTCGAGCGCATTGCGGCCGAGGCTTCTCGCCTGGCGCACTACAACAAGCGCTCGACCATCACGTCCCGCGAGATCCAGACCGCTGTGCGGCTGTTGCTGCCTGGCGAGCTGGCCAAGCACGCCGTGAGCGAGGGCACGAAGGCGGTGACCAAGTACACGAGCTCCAAGTAAGGAGGTGGCTCTGGAATGGAAGGAAGGATGGAGAAGGCTCCTCCGTTGCGAGAGCGGCAAAACGGCCCTTTTCAGGGCCACCAACGTGCCTTTGCGGGAAGGGCGGAATTGTTGTTGTTGTTGTTGTTGTTGTTTTGTGGACGGCTGTGATGTGTGCACTTTGATTGTGGGTGGGGGGGTCCGCGTCAAAGCGTTGTTGCGGGGTACGGCCACGAGGTTGGTCGCCGTGGCGTGGAATGGTGGCACGCCTCGTTGGCGTTGTGTCACCGTAACGACGGCCGTCTGCGGGTTTGGTTTGCACATCACACATGGCGAGGGTGAGATGTGAAATGTTTTGCCGCCCACTATTCCCTTTGCTGTACGCCGAGTTGACAATGGTGCGACGTAACTGCAGCGTGGAGGTGTGTGGAGTGACGTTGAAATGAACGTGCCATTAAGACGCATTGTTGTTGTATTGTACTGTACGTGTACGGCGACACGCACGATGATGTACCATTCGACTCTGATTTTTGATAGCCGTGTCTGACTGATTGCGTACGACGCACGCACACCGATGTCGTCATTCGAGATGCACGCGTGTCCAGTGCAGTACAGTAAGCGCGACGCTAGACGACGGCGGCGGCGGCGGCGGCGGTCGTTTTTGGCGAATGTCTGTACACGTGTTTGTCTGTGTCCATCCGGTATGTATTTGTTTGTTTGACATAGTTTTGTGTGTCGGTGACGTGGTCCGATCCGTCGCCCCCTGAGTAACTGTCGATCGGCGCGATAGACCGGCGTCACGCAACTGAACCGAAGTCTTGGGCACACCCGTCATACTGTTGTACACCGTCGCGCCGAGAACGGTAACGAAAGGTTGACTTTGATCGGTCGAATGTCTGGGCAGAACGTGAGGAATGAGGCAAGAGTGCAGGAGGAACGGACAGAGGGGGGGCAAAAAGAGAGAGGAAGGGAAAAAGGGAGAAACGCATTCGTAGAGCAACGGAACGGTCCCGTGTCGGAGGCGTATGGGAGCCGCACTGAAATGCGTTTAACGGCGGCGCGGCTGCAAGTGTCTGCCGTGGTGAACGTTACCTTTGACGGCTGCATTGGGCTTTTGCCTTTGCTTTTTGCTTTCGCTTTCCCGGATGTACGTAACGTTTGTTGATATGGTTCTGAGGAAGAGTGTATGACAGTGCCGTGCCGTGCCGTCCATGTTCGTGTGCCCTCCCATTGTGTGTATGCTATTGTCTGTGTACTTGAATGATGTATGTAGGTGTTTAGTGGACATGTTTTACCAGTGGGGGGGAAATGGATCGTCGATAGTTGCCGTCACTCTGTCACGGCCGAGATGACGCACCCTCCCTACAGAAAGGTGTCGAGAAAGTGTGTGTGTGTGTTTTTAGCGAATTGCGTCCGTGAATTGGCAGTGTTTGGAGGTGGGCGTGCCCTGCATGTGGCCCGGAAGGCTGTTCGTTTGGCGGTAGTGTTGTGTGGACAGGGGAGGGGCATGCGTAACGCTGCTGGCATGGCATTCGGGAGATGGGAGGGGGCAAACGAGGAGCGGCGGCCAAAGACGGGACGGGGAGGGGCGCGGTGTGGGTGGCTTGCGCCTGTGCTCGGCGTTGTGGTTTGTGCAAAAGAGGAGGAGAAAAACAATGAGGTGCCAGGGAGGGGAGCGTTGTTGTGTTGTGGTTGTCGCGTCAGTGAACGTGGCGAGACGGACGGATGCGCGGAGGGGCGGGGGCGGGGGCGGGGGCGGCGCATTTCGCCGGTGCCGTGCCATGCCTGAAAGCCGCGTGGTCGCTGTGTTGTTGGTGGCGTGGGGGCGAGGAGAGTACCGTACGGGTGTGCTTGTGCGCCGGAAATGGCACACTGCGCCTGCCCGTCTTGGAGGCTGATGGCTGTGGTGTGGAAATGGGGCGCGGTGATGTTGAAGCAGTTGAAGAACAGAAAAAGAAACCAAAAACGTAAGGGGGAGGCCATGGCGTGATGCGGCGGCGGTGGTGAGAGCGGGAAAAACAAAACAACAAAAAAAGAAGGGAAAACAACAAGAAACAAAAAAAAGAAAACAAAAAGTCTATCAAGATTAAAATGTAAATGGAAATGGACCCAGGTATAACCTCCCCGCACAAATAGCAGAGGGTCCGATGATAATAAAAATGTGCCAGAATGTTAACGTCCCTACAAAACAAACCCAACGATAAGTAACAGTGCAACAGACATAATGAAACGTGATACATTGTATGAGGGCAGCAGCGTTGACCTTTGGCCCTGTATTCAGAATAAAAAGAGCCAAAGATCGTTACCCCAATGAAAAAAGACACACACACAAAAAAAACAAACAAAAAAGTGCATTTATATCTGCTCCTCAATTGTAGATACCCCTTACACAGCTGTGTGCAATGAATGAGTGCTGGCTGGTAATTAATTGCACTCCTTGGAGGGAAATGCCATAGGAAGTAGTCTTTAAAAAGTGAATGTTTTTCTTTAAAAAAAAAAAAAAAAGTTACTTGAGAAAAAACGTAATATTGGGGCATTTGTTGTTGAACAAAATAAGTACAATTAACATACGTTATCAGATTTGCGCAATGCAGCTTCACACTACCTTGTTATTATAACACAATATACTGTACATCGTCCCGAACCGTGACCAGAGTCGCGAGACGAGCAGAGCACGCCGCCGACGCCCGCTCAGTACAACCGTCCACCCGCTACTACTGTCGACTGACTACTACCTCTCCCGACTCGCGCTACAATATATATATAACAACTGTTCCTGGCGACTCGCTGCGTGCCACTACTGTCGTCTGGCTGGGTCCAAGCGCCGACTAGCAACGATAAATAAGTCTCTGGTCAGACAGAGATGCTGTCATGCCTCGCCATCGCTCTGGTAATGAATACATACGTGTTGCAGCGTGCGCACCACCGGAACACGCAGTGGCGGAGCCAAAGACTGTGTTGTCGAGGTCGAGTGCGTGCGGGAAGAGAGGCAGCGTCGGCACGGAGATGCAAGCGAGCGAGACGCACGGGGGCTGCGGCGTGGCGCGTTTGCGGTTGGCGCCTTTGGTGGCAACGGCCGGGACAAGCAGCGGTGTATGGTGTGGTGCGGGGCGGACAGGGGCGGCGGTGGACGGGGAGGAGGAGGCGGCGCGACGACGGCATGGGGGCGAAAACGGGACGGGGGACGGGGGATGTTGAGAGGCGTCACGCGCGGACAGGACACAGACACACAGATTGGAAGGGAGGGTGCGCGGTAGTAGTTGGGAATGTGCGTACCGTGCGGGATGGGAGTGGGCGAGGAACACGGTCGTGGCCCCTGTTTTGGGTGCGTGTGATGACGTCGGTGTGTTGTGGGAAGGGAAGGGAGAATAATAGGCTGTGGCGGCGGCGCGTAATGGGCGTAGGCCGAAAAGAGAAAGGAACGTGGGCAGTGTGTTGGCAAGCGTCGGTTCGACTGCGACGTTGATGGGCAGGGCAGGGCAAGGTTAATGGTGGTAGGAGTAGGCGTGTGGGCGCAAAAATCCGCTGCTGCAGGCGGTGCCGTAACCGCCATGGCGGGAAGGAGAGAGGGCCCTAAGAAAGAAAGAAAAGAAAGAAAGAAAGAAAGAAAGAAACAAATAAGAAAAAAAAAAGGAGGGGGGGGCGAAAGTGGAGAGGCGGTGGTGTGAGAAGGGCGGGGGCGGAAGGAAGGACAAGAGGCGAGGCGACGGCTTGCTTTGTGTATCGGTCGGTCTGGCTATGCTTCGTTTTCTGCAGCAGGGTCGGTGCGCGGCAGTGGGAACGCCTGGCGGCTGGACTGGACGGCCAGCAATGCGGTTGGATGGGCGGCCACAGCACCGCACCTGTGCCCGAGGAGGAGACGCTGGCGGCGGGCCCTGAGGTGAGGCCGGCTGGGGCTGTGGATGTGTAGGTGTGCGCCGCTGCAGCAACAACGAGTAAAACGCGAGAAGAAGGGATGGCGGTAGAGAGAAAAAGGTCGGCACGGCCATTGCGCGATGTGGCGTGTTGTGACGGGGTTTGCTCACTTGCCCCGTTGTGTTGATGCGCAGGCAGACGCGTACAGGGAGACGAGCCCGGTCTGCAGCAGGGTGTGGCCGTGCCGAGTGCAGAGCAGCGGCGGCTCGGTTCGGTTCGGCCCGGCCCGGCGGGCCGCGCTGTTGTCGCGGACGTGAGCGCCCCCTGGCGGGTGGCCGGAGGCGGCGCGGCGTGTTGGACGTGTGGCTGGTGGCAGTGCACAATTTGCGAGTGGCTGGCGGTGTGGTGTGGCGGTTGGCGCGTGGGGCGGCGGAGAGAGAGAGAGAGAGAGAGGAGAGGTATGTGTTGCGGGCGCCCTTTGCTGCGCTGCGTCGTTGCGTGTGCCGTACAGGGCGGGCGCTTGTCGACTGTGTGGGCGGTGTGGTGAATTGGCGGCGTTGTGCCGCGTGTGCCCGGCCGAAGGCGTCGGGAAAAACAGAAGGAAAGGAGAGAGTGTGAGTGGGTCCGGTGTGCGTAGGCCCGTGATGTCGCGTCACGCCGTGTCATGTTTGTGAAACGGCTGCCGGGAGGTGTGGTAGCGAGCCGGTCGGTGTCAGTGCGAAGGGGAATGTGCGTGCGTTTGGCGGTTTCGGTGTGCTTTTTGCGGCGTGAGAGTGGGAATTAGTGGGGCCGGCTGTTGTGTTGGTTCCTTGTGTCTTGTGTCGTGTAGCTTGATGGCAACGTGGAAGGACGCCGGTTTCGTTTCGAGCCTTGCGTGTGGTTGTCGACGTTGACTGGTTGGCGTGTGCCGATGCACGTGCATGTGTGGGTCGCGAGTGCGTTTTTGGCTGGCTGTGTGTGTGTGTTGGGGGGGAAGGGGGAGGCGGTGGTGAAAGTGCAGTCGTTGCCACGGGCGTCGTCGGGTGGGGCTGGGGCTGTGCGTCGTGGCGGAAAGGTGGTAGGTTGCGGGAAGCGAGCCCGTCGTTGACGGTGTCGCGTGAGTGTTGTGAATCGAGTGGGGCGCGGGGCGCGGGGCGCGGGGCGCGGGACAGGAGCAGCGTGCCGCTGCGTCGTGGCCGTCAGCAGAGGCTGTGCGTGTGCGTGTCCTTTTTGTGGGCGGTTCGTGCGAGGCGTTTTTTGTTTTTTTTGTTTGTTTTGTTTTGTGTTGCCCTAGTTGTTAGTTTATTTTGTTTGTTTTTTGGTGTTTGTTTGTTATTTTGAGACGACGACTGGTTGGTGGCGTGCGCGCGAAGTGGCGGTGTGCGCCTCCCGTGTCGTTTTTGTGTGTGTGTGTGTGTGTGTGTGTGTGTTTGTTTTTTTTTGTTTTTTTTTTCTTTTGTGTGTTTTTTTTTGCACTGGGCCCCGGGGGGGGGGGGGGGGGGGTGGGTGGGTGCGTGTCGATTGCCGGCTGGCGAAAGGTGCGCCATCGGCGGGGTGGGTCGCCGGCACAAGTAGAGGCGGCGGCGGCGGCGGCGGCGTGTTGTTGTGTGGTGTTTGTTTTGTTCGGCTGTGTCGGCGAGCTGTGTTGCGGTGCGTGTGAATGGTGGTGCAAAAGTGCTGGCGTTGGGGGTGCGACTGCGACGGCGGCGAGCCGCGGGCGCGCATGATAGTGATGTTGTGAACAGCGGCTGTGTACGGTAGTGGTGTTGTTGTAGCACGACGTGCATCCGGGCCGGCGCGGAAAGCGCAGTTGCGGGCGGTTGCCCTTCGGTGCCAGCCATGTCGCGTGAGCGGCGGGTTGCTCTGGTGTCGACACGTGGTGCTCTGGGTTGTTGTGTGGTGCCCTTTGGCCGGTGGGGGTGGTTCGCGTGTGTCTCGTTCGCGCTCGGTATCTGGTCGTGGTCGTGCTGCTCCCCGTCTGTCGGCGGTTTTCGACGTCGTCTGTACGTTTTGTTTGTTTGTTTGCGGCGTGCCTGCCGACGTCGTCCCGTCGCGACCTTTCAACCGAAAGTGTGGCGCCCGAAGGTGAACGAACGTAGCCTGACCTCGGCGCTTTACGCTGAGCGAACCGAACCGAACCTAACCTAACCTGTGGTGAGGTGAGCTCAGCCTGAGCCCCTAACGTCTACGTAAGGAAAGCTGTCCGGCTCACGCCTCACGTTTTTTGAACGCTTTTTAACCTACGTTTGACGCTTCTTAACCTAGCACTGACCCCTTAACCTAACGTGTAACCTAACCTAACCTAACCTAACCTAACCTCTGACGCCTGACGTGTTTGAATGCTTAACCTAAGTTTGACGCTTAACCTAACCCAAGTCCCCTTAACCTAACCCACGTCCACCTAACCTAACCTAACCTAACCTAACCTAGACGTGTAAACGTAATGTGTAACGCGTAACGTGTAAGGTCGGCTGTCGTGTGTGCTGACGGCAGATTGGGTTGGTCTGTAGATTCGGATTGCGGTTTGCCTCGGTCGAGGGGTTGGGTCGGAAGCGGCGAGGGGCGGCGGCGCCTGTTGCGCAGGCGGCGTCCGTTTGCGGCGGGCAATTGTTGAGAAACGGCTGTGAATGTTGGCGGGCGAGAGGAGGAGGACGGCGCGCGATGTGGCCCGACGGCTGCGGGCCGATCGGGAAACGGCGGGAGGGCGACGGAAGGCGATGGGGCGGCGGAGGCGCGTTTGCACGGCCGTCATCGCCGCACGCCTCGGCTCGTGTGGCTGTGGCGCCGGCCGCGCTGGCCGGGCTGCCGCGGCGACGGTGTGGGAGTTTTGCCGAAGGTTTGGCCATTGTGGCGGGTCGTCGGCTGGGGCTGTGGGGGCGGCATTTGGGCGGGGGCGGCGATTCTCGGCGGGCCGACCCAGGCTGTAGCGCGCGGTAGCTGCAGTTTGGCCGTGGTTTGCGGCGCTGCCGTGGCGACTGGTTGGCGACTGTGGTGTGGCTGTGTGTAGCCCCATCCTCGGTGGTTTGAAAGGCGCGGGCGGTTGTGGCGCAGGTTTGGGGCTGCTCCGCACAGGCTGTCGGACGTTGGGCGGTAGCAAGCGCGGGAGGCGCGGCGCGGCGGCGCGCAGAGTGGCGGCCGCTCTCTCGGCCGTCCGCGCCCGCCCGCGACACTGGCTGGGCCCTTGTGATTCTCTGCTCTGCTGTGCTGTGCTTGCGTGCCTGCCGTCCCGCTCGCTCTCGCTCTCGCTCTCGCTGTGTGTTACGCGCGTCGTCGAAATGGCAGATCAGGCGGCTACGAACGAGACTGCTGCGGCACCCGCCGCCACCGGCACTACGAAGAAGGCCAAGTCTGCGTCGTCTGCGAAGAAGCCGCGCGCCAAGCCTGCGCACCCGCGCACCTCTGAGATGGTGACGGCCGCCATCAAGAGTCTGAAGGAGCGCGGCGGGTCGTCGCTGCAGGCGATCAAGAAGTACATTGCCGCGCACTACAAGCTGGACGCGGAGAAGCTGGCGCCGTTTATCAAGAAGTACCTCAAGTCGGCCGTCGTGGCGGGCGAGCTGGTGCAGACGAAGGGGAAGGGCGCGTCCGGCTCGTTCAAGCTTGCCGGCGCCGGCGGCGGGGGGGCGGCCGAGGGCGGCAAGGCTCGTGCTGGCGGTGCCAAGAAGAAGCGCGCCGCTCCGGCCAGCAAGGAGAAGAAGGGCGCCCGTGCGGCCGGCGCAAAGAAGGCTGGTGGCGTGAAGGCGGCGACCGGTCGGAAGGCGGGCGCCGCCAAGAAGGCGTCTGCGGCGTCGGCCGCTCCCGCGGGTGCGAAGAAGGCGGCTGCGGCCAAGCCGGCCAAGGCCAAGTCGCCGTCGAAGGCGAAGAAGGCCGCCAAGGTTCCGACGAAGAAGCCGAAGGCGCCGCGCCCGAAGAAGGCGACGACGCCGTCTAAGGCGAAGGCTTCGCCCAAGAAGAAGAAGTAGAGTAGAGGAGAAAGAGATGGGAAAGGAAGGGTTTGGCGCTTGGCTCCGTCGTCCCCACCCCCCGTCGTCGTCTAGTGGCGCGCAAGAGACGCGCGGCCCAAAACGGCCCTTCTCAGGGCCATCAAAGCACGTCGGGGAAGGTTTTGATTGTCGTGTTGCGTTTGGTGTGGGTGTCTGTCTGTATGCCCGTGGGGATGCTGTTTGCGTGCCGTGGTGGTTGGATTGCGGGGGTCGGTGGCGGGTGTGGGCGGCGGTAGCGGTGGTGGTGGTGGTGTTGTTGTTGTTGTTGAGTGTCGCCGTGCTTTTGGCGGCGGCCGACGGTTGGTTTTTCTGTCACGTTGTTTTTTGAATACGTTGGTTGGGCTTGCCTGCGTTCAGTTCTTCTCGGATGTCTTGTCTCGTCGTGTCCGGTCTTTGTTTGTTTCTTTGTGTGTGTTATGTTTTGCAACGGGGGGGCACGTTGAGATGTGGAAGGAGT
>NW_026047829.1:10000-15000 GCF_023864345.2 Schistocerca serialis cubense
TAGCTACATAGCGCGCTCGCCGTGTCACTAATGTACAGAGATACAACAGTTTCGACTGGAACCGGATTAAACGTATACACGGCGCTGATTAGTAATACATAGACCCATCAGAATACAGATAATATATACAACTGTCCGTATACATGCTGAAAGACTCTGCTCACAATCACAACCACACGGCAGCCACACACTCTTATCACGCACTACTCTCCGCCTGTAACACGCACACAGACAATATGTAAGCACCAGCATGGAACAACACCCAGTGCATCCTCTCCGCCACATGAGACAATCCACACTGTCATAACCAGACTGGGAGGTCCACTCAGAAAACGGAATATCCCACCCCCCCGACAACCACCATTGCTCAGCTAAGCCACCAACACCCACACATGTCCTACACAGGGGTGCACCCAACATCACAATACTGCCTCCTCTCACAGCACACAAACAATGGCAGGAATGAAAGACACAGGTCTGCCACAAGCATGGAATCGGAGCGCCGCCTGTCATGAGCCAAAGGTGCATCCTGACGTGGCAAATCAGATGATGCCGCAGGCATCCACTTACTATAATCACAATCAACAAACCGACCGGCCGCCCCCCCCCCCCCCCATTACACCTTTCCATACAACAATGTGTACCTTAACCTAAACTATACTGTACCTTAACCTAAACTATACTGTACCTTAACCTAAACTATACTGTACCTTAACCTAAACTATACTGTACCTTAACCTAAACTATACTGTACCTTAACCTAAACTATACTGTACCTTAACCTAAACTATACTGTACCTTAACCTAACCTATACGGTACCTCAACCTAACCTATATTGTGCCTCAACCTAACCTATGTTGCGCCTTAACCTAACCTATGTTGCGCCTTAACCTAACCTATGTTGCGCCTTAACCTAACCTATGTTGCGCCTTAACCTAACCTATGTTGCGCCTTAACCTAACCTATGTTGCGCCTTAACCTAACCTATGTTGCGCCTTAACCTAACCTATGTTGCGCCTTAACCTAACCTATGTTGCGCCTTAACCTAACCTATGTTGCGCCTTAACCTAACCTATGTTGCGCCTTAACCTAACCTATGTTGCGCCTTAACCTAACCTATGTTGCGCCTTAACCTAACCTATGTTGCGCCTTAACCTAACCTATGTTGCGCCTTAACCTAACCTATGTTGCGCCTTAACCTAACCTATGTTGCGCCTTAACCTAACCTATGTTGCGCCTTAACCTAACCTATGTTGCGCCTTAACCTAACCTATGTTGCGCCTTAACCTAACCTATGTTGCGCCTTAACCTAACCTATGTTGCGCCTTAACCTAACCTATGTTGCGCCTTAACCTAACCTATGTTGCGCCTTAACCTAACCTATGTTGCGCCTTAACCCAACCTATGTTGCGCCTTAACCCAACCTATGTTGCGCCTTAACCCAACCTATGTTGCGCCTTAACCCAACCTATGTTGCGCCTTAACCCAACCTATGTTGCGCCTTAACCCAACCTATGTTGCGCCTTAACCCAACCTATGTTGGGCCTTAACCCAACCTATGTTGGGCCTTAACCCAACCTATGTTGGGCCTTAACCCAACACACGTTGGGCCTTAACCCAACACACGTTGGGCCTTAACCCAACACACGTTGGGCCTTAACCCAACACACGTTGGGCCTTAACCCAACACACGTTGGGCCTTAACCCAACACACGTTGGGCCTTAACCCAACACACGTTGGGCCTTAACCCAACACACGTTGGGCCTTAACCCAACACACGTTGGGCCTTAACCCAACACACGTTGGGCCTTAACCCAACACACGTTGGGCCTTAACCCAACACACGTTGGGCCTTAACCCAACACACGTTGGGCCTTAACCCAACACACGTTGGGCCTTAACCCAACACACGTTGGGCCTTAACCCAACACACGTTGGGCCTTAACCTGCTCTGTAATTGTCATACGACGCGTTAAATTAGTGTAGTGTTGCCTAACTGCAACCCCCGCAATATAGTTTGCTACTCGCACTGCCCGGTCCCCAGTGTATCGCTTCATGTTAAACACCTTGCAGCTATACACTGTAATGTGGATGGCAGCAGGACGTACATGCTCAATGCCCTTTGCAGTTGTTCATTGGCATTTGCAGTTGTTCATTGGCATTCGCATGGCGAAGCACTTAGCCTACGCTGTGGTACGGCCTGTGTCAACTGTCCGCTGATGTTGTACGTCCAAATCACACACTGTACTGCACATTGGTCCTCATGTACTGAATGATACATCGTGGTACATGTGACCGTACAACGACTGCGCCAACAACGGCGAACCATGCGGTCCAAATGTTGTGCACTCAGCTACGTGTCGTCTCCCTATAAGAGCTGGATTGCAGTGTGGTATGCCCTGGATGGCGATCAGCATGAGCCGTCTGTTGATGTAGTGGCGCGTGTTGTCAGACGTAGTCGTCTCTTCTCACACACCGTGATAGCATGGTGCACTGCGTTCCACATCTGCGACATGCGACAGAGGCCGGTTGACAGTCGTTCGCGCAATGGACATCGCATACGTACGGGGGCCACCTTCCACGTGTTCGCGAAGCGTGCACATGTTGTTGCGTGTATGTGGGCAGACATAGTGTGTCGTGACACCTGACACAGGCATGCAACAATCGTTGAATTTGCAAATGGCGATGGACGCCTACGTTTGCTGGTGACGTTACGCAAATGAACAACTGGTAAACCGTTGTGGTGCGGTTGTTCTCGCTAGAGGTGAATCAGTGATGGCGACGATCGGTTGAGCTACCAACCGGTTGTTCCAGCGATACCCACCATGCCCACGAACGTGAATGGCATCTGGGTGTGAAGCGATACGCGGCGGTGGCTGGGTGGGACCGTCCCCGGCCGGTGAGGGGGGGCCTCCCGGCGTGCTGGCCGCGCGGTGCGTGGGCGCACGCGCTACAGCCGGCTGGTGGGGGCGGCCAGTGGCAGGCGCGCCGGCCGACGGAGGCGGCAGGCGGCGCAGCTGCGCGCCGGCGCACCCTGCACGCGGCGCCGTGCGGCCAAAGTAGGTCCTCGCGGGCCCGGTGCGAAGCGCGGTGGACATCTGCAGTGTGCTGGTCCGATTGAGGACTGTGTGCGCTGAGGATGCGCCGCCGCCCGGCGCTCGGCGCCGCGACGCCGTCTGCTGCTCGGTCGCCTCTGCGGTTCTCGCAGGTGGTTTGTATCGCAGCTGTGCGGACGTGTTGGCGCGTGCGCTGTGCTGGGAGAGTTCGCTTCGGCACCCAAGTGGGGCTTTTGTCCTTCTGTGGCGCTGGCGTTGGAGCTGCCGGTCACCGTAGGTGGCGCGTGTTGTCTCCCGCCGGCAATGCCACGACAGCACGCTCCCGGGCCTCTGTCGGCAGCGGCAAGCTCAGTTGGGAGCACGGGTGGTCGCACCTAAAGCGTCTACTCGCCAAACCCCGGGCGATTGCGCCTCTCTCGAACCCGACCAAGTACTTAGGACGGCGCTGCGCGCCGCCGGGACCTGAGAGGGTTTCGAGGTGTATGGTGCAGGGGAGCTCAGCCTCCTCCTGTTTGCAGAATAATTGAGCGGACGCTTGCGTGTTCGCGCGGGCCCCCGGGACACACTCCCGGGCGGCCGGCTGCTCAGCTCTAGTTGACGCAGCTCCCTGGTTGATCCTGCCAGTAGTCATATGCTTGTCTCAAAGATTAAGCCATGCATGTCTCAGTACAAGCCGCATTAAGGTGAAACCGCGAATGGCTCATTAAATCAGTTATGGTTCCTTAGATCGTACCCACGTTACTTGGATAACTGTGGTAATTCTAGAGCTAATACATGCAAACAGAGTCCCGACCAGAGATGGAAGGGACGCTTTTATTAGATCAAAACCAATCGGTCGGCTCGTCCGGTCCGTTTGCCTTGGTGACTCTGAATAACTTTGGGCTGATCGCACGGTCCTCGTACCGGCGACGCATCTTTCAAATGTCTGCCTTATCAACTGTCGATGGTAGGTTCTGCGCCTACCATGGTTGTAACGGGTAACGGGGAATCAGGGTTCGATTCCGGAGAGGGAGCCTGAGAAACGGCTACCACATCCAAGGAAGGCAGCAGGCGCGCAAATTACCCACTCCCGGCACGGGGAGGTAGTGACGAAAAATAACGATACGGGACTCATCCGAGGCCCCGTAATCGGAATGAGTACACTTTAAATCCTTTAACGAGTATCTATTGGAGGGCAAGTCTGGTGCCAGCAGCCGCGGTAATTCCAGCTCCAATAGCGTATATTAAAGTTGTTGCGGTTAAAAAGCTCGTAGTTGGATTTGTGTCCCACGCTGTTGGTTCACCGCCCGTCGGTGTTTAACTGGCATGTATCGTGGGACGTCCTGCCGGTGGGGCGAGCTGAAGGCGTGCGACGCGCCTCGTGCGTGCTCGTGCGTCCCGAGGCGGACCCCGTTGCAATCCTACCAGGGTGCTCTTGAGTGAGTGTCTCGGTGGGCCGGCACGTTTACTTTGAACAAATTAGAGTGCTTAAAGCAGGCAAGCCCGCCTGAATACTGTGTGCATGGAATAATGGAATAGGACCTCGGTTCTATTTTGTTGGTTTTCGGAACCCGAGGTAATGATTAATAGGGACAGGCGGGGGCATTCGTATTGCGACGTTAGAGGTGAAATTCTTGGATCGTCGCAAGACGAACAGAAGCGAAAGCATTTGCCAAGTATGTTTTCATTAATCAAGAACGAAAGTTAGAGGTTCGAAGGCGATCAGATACCGCCCTAGTTCTAACCATAAACGATGCCAGCCAGCGATCCGCCGCAGTTCCTCCGATGACTCGGCGGGCAGCCTCCGGGAAACCAAAGCTTTTGGGTTCCGGGGGAAGTATGGTTGCAAAGCTGAAACTTAAAGGAATTGACGGAAGGGCACCACCAGGAGTGGAGCCTGCGGCTTAATTTGACTCAACACGGGAAACCTCACCAGGCCCGGACACCGGAAGGATTGACAGAT
>NW_026047830.1:0-44654 GCF_023864345.2 Schistocerca serialis cubense
ATTGCACTGCGCAAACTACGAAACGCTCCCCAAACATGGCACTCACCCATGCAGACGACTTTTCCGACTTTACACGACGCTCACGCAACGCTCACGCTAGTGACAGCCTTATTTAGAGCTTGACGTCGCGCCCAAGCGAGTGAGCACATTTCGCCGACGGCTTAGGCCGCCCACCTAGTGTGGCTGCTCGGTGTCTGCAGGCAGCGAGGGGCTGCAAGCTTCCCGTATTCGCGCCTATGTCACCTCTGCTTGCTTGTCAGAGACAGAGTATCGCAAAACATACAACTCACTCCATGAATTGATTGCTACGGCATCTGTCATCAGCAGTCACAACTAGCAACACCAGTAGCAGCCGACTGCACGTAAAGAATTGGAATGTGCAGTGGGATTTTTGTGAATTCGGCGCAAGGCTGATCTTTCCGACATACGTTTGAGAATCTTATGGGAACACGTGTACTGTTTCTAAATTAAGTGTAGTGGTGGGAGGAGGGTACTTCCTGCGCATTACAGCACGCTTGCCAATTGTGGCTGCTAATCGTTCGCTCGTATCTGCCTTGACACATTTTCTGGCTGTGAATTATTCCACTTGCATGGCAGTGTGCGCATGTTGGTGTGTTAAAAATTCTGGAGGCGCTGGGTATCGATCCCAGTACCTCTCGCATGCTAAGCGAGCGCTCTACCATCTGAGCTACGCCCCCTGCTGACGAACTGCGCTACATACAGCCATATCAATTGCACAGACCCTTGCACTCCAATTATTCCGCAGACAAACACTACTCTCAATGTGTCTGTGAGGGTGTCTTTCAGGTTTCCTGGATTCTGTATCGAATCGTAGTCGGCCAAAATCAAAGTGGCACGCACGACGTCGAAAATAGCGTTCGGCCAACGCTCTGAGGTAGACGAAAGTGTTGTTCACTCTCTAGACTTCACTGAGGTTAGGCCGTTTTACCTAAGGCAGATTTGCACTCGATGACACCTCGACAACAGCCGGTCCTCACATTTACGTCTTGCTCTCCTTACGTCAGTATACGAGTCTGTGACGCTGGCTTTGCAACATCTTGCGTGCCTTTAGGCTCGCCGCGACCAACACTTGCCACGAACTGACCACAAAACATGGAGGCGCCGGGGCTTGAACCTGGGACCTTTCACATGCAAAGCGAACGCTCTACCAACTGAGCTACGCCCCCAAGCACAACCAAACTGCGCTGTTCTCCATTCTTTACTACTCTTATGTGCACGGACACGATGGTTGGTTGGTTTGCAGGGCTGAAGGGAACAGAGTACAAAGGCGCGGACGCGTTCATATACACAAGAGTTCCAAGTAGTTTCGATGCTCTGGTATTACGACTGCAAATTCCGTCCGTTTTTAACGTCTTAAATTGAAGGGGCAGTCACAAGTTGCTCTGTTTTCACTCCATGTCGACAATCACACAGCACCTGAGGTAACAAGCACATCTGAAGCCCATTGTGCACTCGACTGTTCATGCCAACTCACTGCCTCGCACTTTACTACTGTGTACCACTCTTGTCGTCCAACTGCAAAAGACTGGGCCACAACAAGTTTCCGCGTCTCCATTGCACTGCGCAAACTACGAAACGCTCCCCAAACATGGCACTCACCCATGCAGACGACTTTTCCGACTTTACACGACGCTCACGCAACGCTCACGCTAGTGACAGCCTTATTTAGAGCTTGACGTCGCGCCCAAGCGAGTGAGCACATTTCGCCGACGGCTTAGGCCGCCCACCTAGTGTGGCTGCTCGGTGTCTGCAGGCAGCGAGGGGCTGCAAGCTTCCCGTATTCGCGCCTATGTCACCTCTGCTTGCTTGTCAGAGACAGAGTATCGCAAAACATACAACTCACTCCATGAATTGATTGCTACGGCATCTGTCATCAGCAGTCACAACTAGCAACACCAGTAGCAGCCGACTGCACGTAAAGAATTGGAATGTGCAGTGGGATTTTTGTGAATTCGGCGCAAGGCTGATCTTTCCGACATACGTTTGAGAATCTTATGGGAACACGTGTACTGTTTCTAAATTAAGTGTAGTGGTGGGAGGAGGGTACTTCCTGCGCATTACAGCACGCTTGCCAATTGTGGCTGCTAATCGTTCGCTCGTATCTGCCTTGACACATTTTCTGGCTGTGAATTATTCCACTTGCATGGCAGTGTGCGCATGTTGGTGTGTTAAAAATTCTGGAGGCGCTGGGTATCGATCCCAGTACCTCTCGCATGCTAAGCGAGCGCTCTACCATCTGAGCTACGCCCCCTGCTGACGAACTGCGCTACATACAGCCATATCAATTGCACAGACCCTTGCACTCCAATTATTCCGCAGACAAACACTACTCTCAATGTGTCTGTGAGGGTGTCTTTCAGGTTTCCTGGATTCTGTATCGAATCGTAGTCGGCCAAAATCAAAGTGGCACGCACGACGTCGAAAATAGCGTTCGGCCAACGCTCTGAGGTAGACGAAAGTGTTGTTCACTCTCTAGACTTCACTGAGGTTAGGCCGTTTTACCTAAGGCAGATTTGCACTCGATGACACCTCGACAACAGCCGGTCCTCACATTTACGTCTTGCTCTCCTTACGTCAGTATACGAGTCTGTGACGCTGGCTTTGCAACATCTTGCGTGCCTTTAGGCTCGCCGCGACCAACACTTGCCACGAACTGACCACAAAACATGGAGGCGCCGGGGCTTGAACCTGGGACCTTTCACATGCAAAGCGAACGCTCTACCAACTGAGCTACGCCCCCAAGCACAACCAAACTGCGCTGTTCTCCATTCTTTACTACTCTTATGTGCACGGACACGATGGTTGGTTGGTTTGCAGGGCTGAAGGGAACAGAGTACAAAGGCGCGGACGCGTTCATATACACAAGAGTTCCAAGTAGTTTCGATGCTCTGGTATTACGACTGCAAATTCCGTCCGTTTTTAACGTCTTAAATTGAAGGGGCAGTCACAAGTTGCTCTGTTTTCACTCCATGTCGACAATCACACAGCACCTGAGGTAACAAGCACATCTGAAGCCCCATTGTGCACTCGACTGTTCATGCCAACTCACTGCCTCGCACTTTACTACTGTGTACCACTCTTGTCGTCCAACTGCAAAAGACTGGGCCACAACAAGTTTCCGCGTCTCCATTGCACTGCGCAAACTACGAAACGCTCCCCAAACATGGCACTCACCCATGCAGACGACTTTTCCGACTTTACACGACGCTCACGCAACGCTCACGCTAGTGACAGCCTTATTTAGAGCTTGACGTCGCGCCCAAGCGAGTGAGCACATTTCGCCTACGGCTTAGGCCGCCCACCTAGTGTGGCTGCTCGGTGTCTGCAGGCAGCGAGGGGCTGCAAGCTTCCCGTATTCGCGCCTATGTCACCTCTGCTTGCTTGTCAGAGACAGAGTATCGCAAAACATACAACTCACTCCATGAATTGATTGCTACGGCATCTGTCATCAGCAGTCACAACTAGCAACACCAGTAGCAGCCGACTGCACGTAAAGAATTGGAATGTGCAGTGGGATTTTTGTGAATTCGGCGCAAGGCTGATCTTTCCGACATACGTTTGAGAATCTTATGGGAACACGTGTACTGTTTCTAAATTAAGTGTAGTGGTGGGAGGAGGGTACTTCCTGCGCATTACAGCACGCTTGCCAATTGTGGCTGCTAATCGTTCCTCGTATCTGCCTTGACACATTTTCTGGCTGTGAATTATTCCACTTGCATGGCAGTGTGCGCATGTTGGTGTGTTAAAAATTCTGGAGGCGCTGGGTATCGATCCCAGTACCTCTCGCATGCTAAGCGAGCGCTCTACCATCTGAGCTACGCCCCCTGCTGACGAACTGCGCTACATACAGCCATATCAATTGCACAGACCCTTGCACTCCAATTATTCCGCAGACAAACACTACTCTCAATGTGTCTGTGAGGGTGTCTTTCAGGTTTCCTGGATTCTGTATCGAATCGTAGTCGGCCAAAATCAAAGTGGCACGCACGACGTCGAAAATAGCGTTCGGCCAACGCTCTGAGGTAGACGAAAGTGTTGTTCACTCTCTAGACTTCACTGAGGTTAGGCCGTTTTACCTAAGGCAGATTTGCACTCGATGACACCTCGACAACAGCCGGTCCTCACATTTACGTCTTGCTCTCCTTACGTCAGTATACGAGTCTGTGACGCTGGCTTTGCAACATCTTGCGTGCCTTTAGGCTCGCCGCGACCAACACTTGCCACGAACTGACCACAAAACATGGAGGCGCCGGGGCTTGAACCCGGGACCTTTCACATGCAAAGCGAACGCTCTACCAACTGAGCTACGCCCCCAAGCACAACCAAACTGCGCTGTTCTCCATTCTTTACTACTCTTATGTGCACGGACACGATGGTTGGTTGGTTTGCAGGGCTGAAGGGAACAGAGTACAAAGGCGCGGACGCGTTCATATACACAAGAGTTCCAAGTAGTTTCGATGCTCTGGTATTACGACTGCAAATTCCGTCCGTTTTTAACGTCTTCAATTGAAGGGGCAGTCACAAGTTGCTCTGTTTTCACTCCATGTCGACAATCACACAGCACCTGAGGTAACAAGCACATCTGAAGCCCCATTGTGCACTCGACTGTTCATGCCAACTCACTGCCTCGCACTTTACTACTGTGTACCACTCTTGTCGTCCAACTGCAAAAGACTGGGCCACAACAAGTTTCCGCGTCTCCATTGCACTGCGCAAACTACGAAACGCTCCCCAAACATGGCACTCACCCATGCAGACGACTTTTCCGACTTTACACGACGCTCACGCAACGCTCACGCTAGTGACAGCCTTATTTAGAGCTTGACGTCGCGCCCAAGCGAGTGAGCACATTTCGCCTACGGCTTAGGCCGCCCACCTAGTGTGGCTGCTCGGTGTCTGCAGGCAGCGAGGGGCTGCAAGCTTCCCGTATTCGCGCCTATGTCACCTCTGCTTGCTTGTCAGAGACAGAGTATCGCAAAACATACAACTCACTCCATGAATTGATTGCTACGGCATCTGTCATCAGCAGTCACAACTAGCAACACCAGTAGCAGCCGACTGCACGTAAAGAATTGGAATGTGCAGTGGGATTTTTGTGAATTCGGCGCAAGGCTGATCTTTCCGACATACGTTTGAGAATCTTATGGGAACACGTGTACTGTTTCTAAATTAAGTGTAGTGGTGGGAGGAGGGTACTTCCTGCGCATTACAGCACGCTTGCCAATTGTGGCTGCTAATCGTTCGCTCGTATCTGCCTTGACACATTTTCTGGCTGTGAATTATTCCACTTGCATGGCAGTGTGCGCATGTTGGTGTGTTAAAAATTCTGGAGGCGCTGGGTATCGATCCCAGTACCTCTCGCATGCTAAGCGAGCGCTCTACCATCTGAGCTACGCCCCCTGCTGACGAACTGCGCTACATACAGCCATATCAATTGCACAGACCCTTGCACTCCAATTATTCCGCAGACAAACACTACTCTCAATGTGTCTGTGAGGGTGTCTTTCAGGTTTCCTGGATTCTGTATCGAATCGTAGTCGGCCAAAATCAAAGTGGCACGCACGACGTCGAAAATAGCGTTCGGCCAACGCTCTGAGGTAGACGAAAGTGTTGTTCACTCTCTAGACTTCACTGAGGTTAGGCCGTTTTACCTAAGGCAGATTTGCACTCGATGACACCTCGACAACAGCCGGTCCTCACATTTACGTCTTGCTCTCCTTACGTCAGTATACGAGTCTGTGACGCTGGCTTTGCAACATCTTGCGTGCCTTTAGGCTCGCCGCGACCAACACTTGCCACGAACTGACCACAAAACATGGAGGCGCCGGGGCTTGAACCCGGGACCTTTCACATGCAAAGCGAACGCTCTACCAACTGAGCTACGCCCCCAAGCACAACCAAACTGCGCTGTTCTCCATTCTTTACTACTCTTATGTGCACGGACACGATGGTTGGTTGGTTTGCAGGGCTGAAGGGAACAGAGTACAAAGGCGCGGACGCGTTCATATACACAAGAGTTCCAAGTAGTTTCGATGCTCTGGTATTACGACTGCAAATTCCGTCCGTTTTTAACGTCTTCAATTGAAGGGGCAGTCACAAGTTGCTCTGTTTTCACTCCATGTCGACAATCACACAGCACCTGAGGTAACAAGCACATCTGAAGCCCCATTGTGCACTCGACTGTTCATGCCAACTCACTGCCTCGCACTTTACTACTGTGTACCACTCTTGTCGTCCAACTGCAAAAGACTGGGCCACAACAAGTTTCCGCGTCTCCATTGCACTGCGCAAACTACGAAACGCTCCCCAAACATGGCACTCACCCATGCAGACGACTTTTCCGACTTTACACGACGCTCACGCAACGCTCACGCTAGTGACAGCCTTATTTAGAGCTTGACGTCGCGCCCAAGCGAGTGAGCACATTTCGCCGACGGCTTAGGCCGCCCACCTAGTGTGGCTGCTCGGTGTCTGCAGGCAGCGAGGGGCTGCAAGCTTCCCGTATTCGCGCCTATGTCACCTCTGCTTGCTTGTCAGAGACAGAGTATCGCAAAACATACAACTCACTCCATGAATTGATTGCTACGGCATCTGTCATCAGCAGTCACAACTAGCAACACCAGTAGCAGCCGACTGCACGTAAAGAATTGGAATGTGCAGTGGGATTTTTGTGAATTCGGCGCAAGGCTGATCTTTCCGACATACGTTTGAGAATCTTATGGGAACACGTGTACTGTTTCTAAATTAAGTGTAGTGGTGGGAGGAGGGTACTTCCTGCGCATTACAGCACGCTTGCCAATTGTGGCTGCTAATCGTTCGCTCGTATCTGCCTTGACACATTTTCTGGCTGTGAATTATTCCACTTGCATGGCAGTGTGCGCATGTTGGTGTGTTAAAAATTCTGGAGGCGCTGGGTATCGATCCCAGTACCTCTCGCATGCTAAGCGAGCGCTCTACCATCTGAGCTACGCCCCCTGCTGACGAACTGCGCTACATACAGCCATATCAATTGCACAGACCCTTGCACTCCAATTATTCCGCAGACAAACACTACTCTCAATGTGTCTGTGAGGGTGTCTTTCAGGTTTCCTGGATTCTGTATCGAATCGTAGTCGGCCAAAATCAAAGTGGCACGCACGACGTCGAAAATAGCGTTCGGCCAACGCTCTGAGGTAGACGAAAGTGTTGTTCACTCTCTAGACTTCACTGAGGTTAGGCCGTTTTACCTAAGGCAGATTTGCACTCGATGACACCTCGACAACAGCCGGTCCTCACATTTACGTCTTGCTCTCCTTACGTCAGTATACGAGTCTGTGACGCTGGCTTTGCAACATCTTGCGTGCCTTTAGGCTCGCCGCGACCAACACTTGCCACGAACTGACCACAAAACATGGAGGCGCCGGGGCTTGAACCCGGGACCTTTCACATGCAAAGCGAACGCTCTACCAACTGAGCTACGCCCCCAAGCACAACCAAACTGCGCTGTTCTCCATTCTTTACTACTCTTATGTGCACGGACACGATGGTTGGTTGGTTTGCAGGGCTGAAGGGAACAGAGTACAAAGGCGCGGACGCGTTCATATACACAAGAGTTCCAAGTAGTTTCGATGCTCTGGTATTACGACTGCAAATTCCGTCCGTTTTTAACGTCTTAAATTGAAGGGGCAGTCACAAGTTGCTCTGTTTTCACTCCATGTCGACAATCACACAGCACCTGAGGTAACAAGCACATCTGAAGCCCCATTGTGCACTCGACTGTTCATGCCAACTCACTGCCTCGCACTTTACTACTGTGTACCACTCTTGTCGTCCAACTGCAAAAGACTGGGCCACAACAAGTTTCCGCGTCTCCATTGCACTGCGCAAACTACGAAACGCTCCCCAAACATGGCACTCACCCATGCAGACGACTTTTCCGACTTTACACGACGCTCACGCAACGCTCACGCTAGTGACAGCCTTATTTAGAGCTTGACGTCGCGCCCAAGCGAGTGAGCACATTTCGCCTACGGCTTAGGCCGCCCACCTAGTGTGGCTGCTCGGTGTCTGCAGGCAGCGAGGGGCTGCAAGCTTCCCGTATTCGCGCCTATGTCACCTCTGCTTGCTTGTCAGAGACAGAGTATCGCAAAACATACAACTCACTCCATGAATTGATTGCTACGGCATCTGTCATCAGCAGTCACAACTAGCAACACCAGTAGCAGCCGACTGCACGTAAAGAATTGGAATGTGCAGTGGGATTTTTGTGAATTCGGCGCAAGGCTGATCTTTCCGACATACGTTTGAGAATCTTATGGGAACACGTGTACTGTTTCTAAATTAAGTGTAGTGGTGGGAGGAGGGTACTTCCTGCGCATTACAGCACGCTTGCCAATTGTGGCTGCTAATCGTTCGCTCGTATCTGCCTTGACACATTTTCTGGCTGTGAATTATTCCACTTGCATGGCAGTGTGCGCATGTTGGTGTGTTAAAAATTCTGGAGGCGCTGGGTATCGATCCCAGTACCTCTCGCATGCTAAGCGAGCGCTCTACCATCTGAGCTACGCCCCCTGCTGACGAACTGCGCTACATACAGCCATATCAATTGCACAGACCCTTGCACTCCAATTATTCCGCAGACAAACACTACTCTCAATGTGTCTGTGAGGGTGTCTTTCAGGTTTCCTGGATTCTGTATCGAATCGTAGTCGGCCAAAATCAAAGTGGCACGCACGACGTCGAAAATAGCGTTCGGCCAACGCTCTGAGGTAGACGAAAGTGTTGTTCACTCTCTAGACTTCACTGAGGTTAGGCCGTTTTACCTAAGGCAGATTTGCACTCGATGACACCTCGACAACAGCCGGTCCTCACATTTACGTCTTGCTCTCCTTACGTCAGTATACGAGTCTGTGACGCTGGCTTTGCAACATCTTGCGTGCCTTTAGGCTCGCCGCGACCAACACTTGCCACGAACTGACCACAAAACATGGAGGCGCCGGGGCTTGAACCCGGGACCTTTCACATGCAAAGCGAACGCTCTACCAACTGAGCTACGCCCCCAAGCACAACCAAACTGCGCTGTTCTCCATTCTTTACTACTCTTATGTGCACGGACACGATGGTTGGTTGGTTTGCAGGGCTGAAGGGAACAGAGTACAAAGGCGCGGACGCGTTCATATACACAAGAGTTCCAAGTAGTTTCGATGCTCTGGTATTACGACTGCAAATTCCGTCCGTTTTTAACGTCTTCAATTGAAGGGGCAGTCACAAGTTGCTCTGTTTTCACTCCATGTCGACAATCACACAGCACCTGAGGTAACAAGCACATCTGAAGCCCCATTGTGCACTCGACTGTTCATGCCAACTCACTGCCTCGCACTTTACTACTGTGTACCACTCTTGTCGTCCAACTGCAAAAGACTGGGCCACAACAAGTTTCCGCGTCTCCATTGCACTGCGCAAACTACGAAACGCTCCCCAAACATGGCACTCACCCATGCAGACGACTTTTCCGACTTTACACGACGCTCACGCAACGCTCACGCTAGTGACAGCCTTATTTAGAGCTTGACGTCGCGCCCAAGCGAGTGAGCACATTTCGCCTACGGCTTAGGCCGCCCACCTAGTGTGGCTGCTCGGTGTCTGCAGGCAGCGAGGGGCTGCAAGCTTCCCGTATTCGCGCCTATGTCACCTCTGCTTGCTTGTCAGAGACAGAGTATCGCAAAACATACAACTCACTCCATGAATTGATTGCTACGGCATCTGTCATCAGCAGTCACAACTAGCAACACCAGTAGCAGCCGACTGCACGTAAAGAATTGGAATGTGCAGTGGGATTTTTGTGAATTCGGCGCAAGGCTGATCTTTCCGACATACGTTTGAGAATCTTATGGGAACACGTGTACTGTTTCTAAATTAAGTGTAGTGGTGGGAGGAGGGTACTTCCTGCGCATTACAGCACGCTTGCCAATTGTGGCTGCTAATCGTTCGCTCGTATCTGCCTTGACACATTTTCTGGCTGTGAATTATTCCACTTGCATGGCAGTGTGCGCATGTTGGTGTGTTAAAAATTCTGGAGGCGCTGGGTATCGATCCCAGTACCTCTCGCATGCTAAGCGAGCGCTCTACCATCTGAGCTACGCCCCCTGCTGACGAACTGCGCTACATACAGCCATATCAATTGCACAGACCCTTGCACTCCAATTATTCCGCAGACAAACACTACTCTCAATGTGTCTGTGAGGGTGTCTTTCAGGTTTCCTGGATTCTGTATCGAATCGTAGTCGGCCAAAATCAAAGTGGCACGCACGACGTCGAAAATAGCGTTCGGCCAACGCTCTGAGGTAGACGAAAGTGTTGTTCACTCTCTAGACTTCACTGAGGTTAGGCCGTTTTACCTAAGGCAGATTTGCACTCGATGACACCTCGACAACAGCCGGTCCTCACATTTACGTCTTGCTCTCCTTACGTCAGTATACGAGTCTGTGACGCTGGCTTTGCAACATCTTGCGTGCCTTTAGGCTCGCCGCGACCAACACTTGCCACGAACTGACCACAAAACATGGAGGCGCCGGGGCTTGAACCCGGGACCTTTCACATGCAAAGCGAACGCTCTACCAACTGAGCTACGCCCCCAAGCACAACCAAACTGCGCTGTTCTCCATTCTTTACTACTCTTATGTGCACGGACACGATGGTTGGTTGGTTTGCAGGGCTGAAGGGAACAGAGTACAAAGGCGCGGACGCGTTCATATACACAAGAGTTCCAAGTAGTTTCGATGCTCTGGTATTACGACTGCAAATTCCGTCCGTTTTTAACGTCTTCAATTGAAGGGGCAGTCACAAGTTGCTCTGTTTTCACTCCATGTCGACAATCACACAGCACCTGAGGTAACAAGCACATCTGAAGCCCCATTGTGCACTCGACTGTTCATGCCAACTCACTGCCTCGCACTTTACTACTGTGTACCACTCTTGTCGTCCAACTGCAAAAGACTGGGCCACAACAAGTTTCCGCGTCTCCATTGCACTGCGCAAACTACGAAACGCTCCCCAAACATGGCACTCACCCATGCAGACGACTTTTCCGACTTTACACGACGCTCACGCTAGTGACAGCCTTATTTAGAGCTTGACGTCGCGCCCAAGCGAGTGAGCACATTTCGCCGACGGCTTAGGCCGCCCACCTAGTGTGGCTGCTCGGTGTCTGCAGGCAGCGAGGGGCTGCAAGCTTCCCGTATTCGCGCCTATGTCACCTCTGCTTGCTTGTCAGAGACAGAGTATCGCAAAACATACAACTCACTCCATGAATTGATTGCTACGGCATCTGTCATCAGCAGTCACAACTAGCAACACCAGTAGCAGCCGACTGCACGTAAAGAATTGGAATGTGCAGTGGGATTTTTGTGAATTCGGCGCAAGGCTGATCTTTCCGACATACGTTTGAGAATCTTATGGGAACACGTGTACTGTTTCTAAATTAAGTGTAGTGGTGGGAGGAGGGTACTTCCTGCGCATTACAGCACGCTTGCCAATTGTGGCTGCTAATCGTTCGCTCGTATCTGCCTTGACACATTTTCTGGCTGTGAATTATTCCACTTGCATGGCAGTGTGCGCATGTTGGTGTGTTAAAAATTCTGGAGGCGCTGGGTATCGATCCCAGTACCTCTCGCATGCTAAGCGAGCGCTCTACCATCTGAGCTACGCCCCCTGCTGACGAACTGCGCTACATACAGCCATATCAATTGCACAGACCCTTGCACTCCAATTATTCCGCAGACAAACACTACTCTCAATGTGTCTGTGAGGGTGTCTTTCAGGTTTCCTGGATTCTGTATCGAATCGTAGTCGGCCAAAATCAAAGTGGCACGCACGACGTCGAAAATAGCGTTCGGCCAACGCTCTGAGGTAGACGAAAGTGTTGTTCACTCTCTAGACTTCACTGAGGTTAGGCCGTTTTACCTAAGGCAGATTTGCACTCGATGACACCTCGACAACAGCCGGTCCTCACATTTACGTCTTGCTCTCCTTACGTCAGTATACGAGTCTGTGACGCTGGCTTTGCAACATCTTGCGTGCCTTTAGGCTCGCCGCGACCAACACTTGCCACGAACTGACCACAAAACATGGAGGCGCCGGGGCTTGAACCTGGGACCTTTCACATGCAAAGCGAACGCTCTACCAACTGAGCTACGCCCCCAAGCACAACCAAACTGCGCTGTTCTCCATTCTTTACTACTCTTATGTGCACGGACACGATGGTTGGTTGGTTTGCAGGGCTGAAGGGAACAGAGTACAAAGGCGCGGACGCGTTCATATACACAAGAGTTCCAAGTAGTTTCGATGCTCTGGTATTACGACTGCAAATTCCGTCCGTTTTTAACGTCTTAAATTGAAGGGGCAGTCACAAGTTGCTCTGTTTTCACTCCATGTCGACAATCACACAGCACCTGAGGTAACAAGCACATCTGAAGCCCCATTGTGCACTCGACTGTTCATGCCAACTCACTGCCTCGCACTTTACTACTGTGTACCACTCTTGTCGTCCAACTGCAAAAGACTGGGCCACAACAAGTTTCCGCGTCTCCATTGCACTGCGCAAACTACGAAACGCTCCCCAAACATGGCACTCACCCATGCAGACGACTTTTCCGACTTTACACGACGCTCACGCAACGCTCACGCTAGTGACAGCCTTATTTAGAGCTTGACGTCGCGCCCAAGCGAGTGAGCACATTTCGCCTACGGCTTAGGCCGCCCACCTAGTGTGGCTGCTCGGTGTCTGCAGGCAGCGAGGGGCTGCAAGCTTCCCGTATTCGCGCCTATGTCACCTCTGCTTGCTTGTCAGAGACAGAGTATCGCAAAACATACAACTCACTCCATGAATTGATTGCTACGGCATCTGTCATCAGCAGTCACAACTAGCAACACCAGTAGCAGCCGACTGCACGTAAAGAATTGGAATGTGCAGTGGGATTTTTGTGAATTCGGCGCAAGGCTGATCTTTCCGACATACGTTTGAGAATCTTATGGGAACACGTGTACTGTTTCTAAATTAAGTGTAGTGGTGGGAGGAGGGTACTTCCTGCGCATTACAGCACGCTTGCCAATTGTGGCTGCTAATCGTTCGCTCGTATCTGCCTTGACACATTTTCTGGCTGTGAATTATTCCACTTGCATGGCAGTGTGCGCATGTTGGTGTGTTAAAAATTCTGGAGGCGCTGGGTATCGATCCCAGTACCTCTCGCATGCTAAGCGAGCGCTCTACCATCTGAGCTACGCCCCCTGCTGACGAACTGCGCTACATACAGCCATATCAATTGCACAGACCCTTGCACTCCAATTATTCCGCAGACAAACACTACTCTCAATGTGTCTGTGAGGGTGTCTTTCAGGTTTCCTGGATTCTGTATCGAATCGTAGTCGGCCAAAATCAAAGTGGCACGCACGACGTCGAAAATAGCGTTCGGCCAACGCTCTGAGGTAGACGAAAGTGTTGTTCACTCTCTAGACTTCACTGAGGTTAGGCCGTTTTACCTAAGGCAGATTTGCACTCGATGACACCTCGACAACAGCCGGTCCTCACATTTACGTCTTGCTCTCCTTACGTCAGTATACGAGTCTGTGACGCTGGCTTTGCAACATCTTGCGTGCCTTTAGGCTCGCCGCGACCAACACTTGCCACGAACTGACCACAAAACATGGAGGCGCCGGGGCTTGAACCCGGGACCTTTCACATGCAAAGCGAACGCTCTACCAACTGAGCTACGCCCCCAAGCACAACCAAACTGCGCTGTTCTCCATTCTTTACTACTCTTATGTGCACGGACACGATGGTTGGTTGGTTTGCAGGGCTGAAGGGAACAGAGTACAAAGGCGCGGACGCGTTCATATACACAAGAGTTCCAAGTAGTTTCGATGCTCTGGTATTACGACTGCAAATTCCGTCCGTTTTTAACGTCTTCAACTGAAGGGGCAGTCACAAGTTGCTCTGTTTTCACTCCATGTCGACAATCACACAGCACCTGAGGTAACAAGCACATCTGAAGCCCCATTGTGCACTCGACTGTTCATGCCAACTCACTGCCTCGCACTTTACTACTGTGTACCACTCTTGTCGTCCAACTGCAAAAGACTGGGCCACAACAAGTTTCCGCGTCTCCATTGCACTGCGCAAACTACGAAACGCTCCCCAAACATGGCACTCACCCATGCAGACGACTTTTCCGACTTTACACGACGCTCACGCAACGCTCACGCTAGTGACAGCCTTATTTAGAGCTTGACGTCGCGCCCAAGCGAGTGAGCACATTTCGCCGACGGCTTAGGCCGCCCACCTAGTGTGGCTGCTCGGTGTCTGCAGGCAGCGAGGGGCTGCAAGCTTCCCGTATTCGCGCCTATGTCACCTCTGCTTGCTTGTCAGAGACAGAGTATCGCAAAACATACAACTCACTCCATGAATTGATTGCTACGGCATCTGTCATCAGCAGTCACAACTAGCAACACCAGTAGCAGCCGACTGCACGTAAAGAATTGGAATGTGCAGTGGGATTTTTGTGAATTCGGCGCAAGGCTGATCTTTCCGACATACGTTTGAGAATCTTATGGGAACACGTGTACTGTTTCTAAATTAAGTGTAGTGGTGGGAGGAGGGTACTTCCTGCGCATTACAGCACGCTTGCCAATTGTGGCTGCTAATCGTTCGCTCGTATCTGCCTTGACACATTTTCTGGCTGTGAATTATTCCACTTGCATGGCAGTGTGCGCATGTTGGTGTGTTAAAAATTCTGGAGGCGCTGGGTATCGATCCCAGTACCTCTCGCATGCTAAGCGAGCGCTCTACCATCTGAGCTACGCCCCCTGCTGACGAACTGCGCTACATACAGCCATATCAATTGCACAGACCCTTGCACTCCAATTATTCCGCAGACAAACACTACTCTCAATGTGTCTGTGAGGGTGTCTTTCAGGTTTCCTGGATTCTGTATCGAATCGTAGTCGGCCAAAATCAAAGTGGCACGCACGACGTCGAAAATAGCGTTCGGCCAACGCTCTGAGGTAGACGAAAGTGTTGTTCACTCTCTAGACTTCACTGAGGTTAGGCCGTTTTACCTAAGGCAGATTTGCACTCGATGACACCTCGACAACAGCCGGTCCTCACATTTACGTCTTGCTCTCCTTACGTCAGTATACGAGTCTGTGACGCTGGCTTTGCAACATCTTGCGTGCCTTTAGGCTCGCCGCGACCAACACTTGCCACGAACTGACCACAAAACATGGAGGCGCCGGGGCTTGAACCCGGGACCTTTCACATGCAAAGCGAACGCTCTACCAACTGAGCTACGCCCCCAAGCACAACCAAACTGCGCTGTTCTCCATTCTTTACTACTCTTATGTGCACGGACACGATGGTTGGTTGGTTTGCAGGGCTGAAGGGAACAGAGTACAAAGGCGCGGACGCGTTCATATACACAAGAGTTCCAAGTAGTTTCGATGCTCTGGTATTACGACTGCAAATTCCGTCCGTTTTTAACGTCTTCAATTGAAGGGGCAGTCACAAGTTGCTCTGTTTTCACTCCATGTCGACAATCACACAGCACCTGAGGTAACAAGCACATCTGAAGCCCCATTGTGCACTCGACTGTTCATGCCAACTCACTGCCTCGCACTTTACTACTGTGTACCACTCTTGTCGTCCAACTGCAAAAGACTGGGCCACAACAAGTTTCCGCGTCTCCATTGCACTGCGCAAACTACGAAACGCTCCCCAAACATGGCACTCACCCATGCAGACGACTTTTCCGACTTTACACGACGCTCACGCAACGCTCACGCTAGTGACAGCCTTATTTAGAGCTTGACGTCGCGCCCAAGCGAGTGAGCACATTTCGCCGACGGCTTAGGCCGCCCACCTAGTGTGGCTGCTCGGTGTCTGCAGGCAGCGAGGGGCTGCAAGCTTCCCGTATTCGCGCCTATGTCACCTCTGCTTGCTTGTCAGAGACAGAGTATCGCAAAACATACAACTCACTCCATGAATTGATTGCTACGGCATCTGTCATCAGCAGTCACAACTAGCAACACCAGTAGCAGCCGACTGCACGTAAAGAATTGGAATGTGCAGTGGGATTTTTGTGAATTCGGCGCAAGGCTGATCTTTCCGACATACGTTTGAGAATCTTATGGGAACACGTGTACTGTTTCTAAATTAAGTGTAGTGGTGGGAGGAGGGTACTTCCTGCGCATTACAGCACGCTTGCCAATTGTGGCTGCTAATCGTTCGCTCGTATCTGCCTTGACACATTTTCTGGCTGTGAATTATTCCACTTGCATGGCAGTGTGCGCATGTTGGTGTGTTAAAAATTCTGGAGGCGCTGGGTATCGATCCCAGTACCTCTCGCATGCTAAGCGAGCGCTCTACCATCTGAGCTACGCCCCCTGCTGACGAACTGCGCTACATACAGCCATATCAATTGCACAGACCCTTGCACTCCAATTATTCCGCAGACAAACACTACTCTCAATGTGTCTGTGAGGGTGTCTTTCAGGTTTCCTGGATTCTGTATCGAATCGTAGTCGGCCAAAATCAAAGTGGCACGCACGACGTCGAAAATAGCGTTCGGCCAACGCTCTGAGGTAGACGAAAGTGTTGTTCACTCTCTAGACTTCACTGAGGTTAGGCCGTTTTACCTAAGGCAGATTTGCACTCGATGACACCTCGACAACAGCCGGTCCTCACATTTACGTCTTGCTCTCCTTACGTCAGTATACGAGTCTGTGACGCTGGCTTTGCAACATCTTGCGTGCCTTTAGGCTCGCCGCGACCAACACTTGCCACGAACTGACCACAAAACATGGAGGCGCCGGGGCTTGAACCTGGGACCTTTCACATGCAAAGCGAACGCTCTACCAACTGAGCTACGCCCCCAAGCACAACCAAACTGCGCTGTTCTCCATTCTTTACTACTCTTATGTGCACGGACACGATGGTTGGTTGGTTTGCAGGGCTGAAGGGAACAGAGTACAAAGGCGCGGACGCGTTCATATACACAAGAGTTCCAAGTAGTTTCGATGCTCTGGTATTACGACTGCAAATTCCGTCCGTTTTTAACGTCTTAAATTGAAGGGGCAGTCACAAGTTGCTCTGTTTTCACTCCATGTCGACAATCACACAGCACCTGAGGTAACAAGCACATCTGAAGCCCCATTGTGCACTCGACTGTTCATGCCAACTCACTGCCTCGCACTTTACTACTGTGTACCACTCTTGTCGTCCAACTGCAAAAGACTGGGCCACAACAAGTTTCCGCGTCTCCATTGCACTGCGCAAACTACGAAACGCTCCCCAAACATGGCACTCACCCATGCAGACGACTTTTCCGACTTTACACGACGCTCACGCAACGCTCACGCTAGTGACAGCCTTATTTAGAGCTTGACGTCGCGCCCAAGCGAGTGAGCACATTTCGCCTACGGCTTAGGCCGCCCACCTAGTGTGGCTGCTCGGTGTCTGCAGGCAGCGAGGGGCTGCAAGCTTCCCGTATTCGCGCCTATGTCACCTCTGCTTGCTTGTCAGAGACAGAGTATCGCAAAACATACAACTCACTCCATGAATTGATTGCTACGGCATCTGTCATCAGCAGTCACAACTAGCAACACCAGTAGCAGCCGACTGCACGTAAAGAATTGGAATGTGCAGTGGGATTTTTGTGAATTCGGCGCAAGGCTGATCTTTCCGACATACGTTTGAGAATCTTATGGGAACACGTGTACTGTTTCTAAATTAAGTGTAGTGGTGGGAGGAGGGTACTTCCTGCGCATTACAGCACGCTTGCCAATTGTGGCTGCTAATCGTTCGCTCGTATCTGCCTTGACACATTTTCTGGCTGTGAATTATTCCACTTGCATGGCAGTGTGCGCATGTTGGTGTGTTAAAAATTCTGGAGGCGCTGGGTATCGATCCCAGTACCTCTCGCATGCTAAGCGAGCGCTCTACCATCTGAGCTACGCCCCCTGCTGACGAACTGCGCTACATACAGCCATATCAATTGCACAGACCCTTGCACTCCAATTATTCCGCAGACAAACACTACTCTCAATGTGTCTGTGAGGGTGTCTTTCAGGTTTCCTGGATTCTGTATCGAATCGTAGTCGGCCAAAATCAAAGTGGCACGCACGACGTCGAAAATAGCGTTCGGCCAACGCTCTGAGGTAGACGAAAGTGTTGTTCACTCTCTAGACTTCACTGAGGTTAGGCCGTTTTACCTAAGGCAGATTTGCACTCGATGACACCTCGACAACAGCCGGTCCTCACATTTACGTCTTGCTCTCCTTACGTCAGTATACGAGTCTGTGACGCTGGCTTTGCAACATCTTGCGTGCCTTTAGGCTCGCCGCGACCAACACTTGCCACGAACTGACCACAAAACATGGAGGCGCCGGGGCTTGAACCCGGGACCTTTCACATGCAAAGCGAACGCTCTACCAACTGAGCTACGCCCCCAAGCACAACCAAACTGCGCTGTTCTCCATTCTTTACTACTCTTATGTGCACGGACACGATGGTTGGTTGGTTTGCAGGGCTGAAGGGAACAGAGTACAAAGGCGCGGACGCGTTCATATACACAAGAGTTCCAAGTAGTTTCGATGCTCTGGTATTACGACTGCAAATTCCGTCCGTTTTTAACGTCTTAAATTGAAGGGGCAGTCACAAGTTGCTCTGTTTTCACTCCATGTCGACAATCACACAGCACCTGAGGTAACAAGCACATCTGAAGCCCCATTGTGCACTCGACTGTTCATGCCAACTCACTGCCTCGCACTTTACTACTGTGTACCACTCTTGTCGTCCAACTGCAAAAGACTGGGCCACAACAAGTTTCCGCGTCTCCATTGCACTGCGCAAACTACGAAACGCTCCCCAAACATGGCACTCACCCATGCAGACGACTTTTCCGACTTTACACGACGCTCACGCAACGCTCACGCTAGTGACAGCCTTATTTAGAGCTTGACGTCGCGCCCAAGCGAGTGAGCACATTTCGCCGACGGCTTAGGCCGCCCACCTAGTGTGGCTGCTCGGTGTCTGCAGGCAGCGAGGGGCTGCAAGCTTCCCGTATTCGCGCCTATGTCACCTCTGCTTGCTTGTCAGAGACAGAGTATCGCAAAACATACAACTCACTCCATGAATTGATTGCTACGGCATCTGTCATCAGCAGTCACAACTAGCAACACCAGTAGCAGCCGACTGCACGTAAAGAATTGGAATGTGCAGTGGGATTTTTGTGAATTCGGCGCAAGGCTGATCTTTCCGACATACGTTTGAGAATCTTATGGGAACACGTGTACTGTTTCTAAATTAAGTGTAGTGGTGGGAGGAGGGTACTTCCTGCGCATTACAGCACGCTTGCCAATTGTGGCTGCTAATCGTTCGCTCGTATCTGCCTTGACACATTTTCTGGCTGTGAATTATTCCACTTGCATGGCAGTGTGCGCATGTTGGTGTGTTAAAAATTCTGGAGGCGCTGGGTATCGATCCCAGTACCTCTCGCATGCTAAGCGAGCGCTCTACCATCTGAGCTACGCCCCCTGCTGACGAACTGCGCTACATACAGCCATATCAATTGCACAGACCCTTGCACTCCAATTATTCCGCAGACAAACACTACTCTCAATGTGTCTGTGAGGGTGTCTTTCAGGTTTCCTGGATTCTGTATCGAATCGTAGTCGGCCAAAATCAAAGTGGCACGCACGACGTCGAAAATAGCGTTCGGCCAACGCTCTGAGGTAGACGAAAGTGTTGTTCACTCTCTAGACTTCACTGAGGTTAGGCCGTTTTACCTAAGGCAGATTTGCACTCGATGACACCTCGACAACAGCCGGTCCTCACATTTACGTCTTGCTCTCCTTACGTCAGTATACGAGTCTGTGACGCTGGCTTTGCAACATCTTGCGTGCCTTTAGGCTCGCCGCGACCAACACTTGCCACGAACTGACCACAAAACATGGAGGCGCCGGGGCTTGAACCTGGGACCTTTCACATGCAAAGCGAACGCTCTACCAACTGAGCTACGCCCCCAAGCACAACCAAACTGCGCTGTTCTCCATTCTTTACTACTCTTATGTGCACGGACACGATGGTTGGTTGGTTTGCAGGGCTGAAGGGAACAGAGTACAAAGGCGCGGACGCGTTCATATACACAAGAGTTCCAAGTAGTTTCGATGCTCTGGTATTACGACTGCAAATTCCGTCCGTTTTTAACGTCTTAAATTGAAGGGGCAGTCACAAGTTGCTCTGTTTTCACTCCATGTCGACAATCACACAGCACCTGAGGTAACAAGCACATCTGAAGCCCCATTGTGCACTCGACTGTTCATGCCAACTCACTGCCTCGCACTTTACTACTGTGTACCACTCTTGTCGTCCAACTGCAAAAGACTGGGCCACAACAAGTTTCCGCGTCTCCATTGCACTGCGCAAACTACGAAACGCTCCCCAAACATGGCACTCACCCATGCAGACGACTTTTCCGACTTTACACGACGCTCACGCAACGCTCACGCTAGTGACAGCCTTATTTAGAGCTTGACGTCGCGCCCAAGCGAGTGAGCACATTTCGCCTACGGCTTAGGCCGCCCACCTAGTGTGGCTGCTCGGTGTCTGCAGGCAGCGAGGGGCTGCAAGCTTCCCGTATTCGCGCCTATGTCACCTCTGCTTGCTTGTCAGAGACAGAGTATCGCAAAACATACAACTCACTCCATGAATTGATTGCTACGGCATCTGTCATCAGCAGTCACAACTAGCAACACCAGTAGCAGCCGACTGCACGTAAAGAATTGGAATGTGCAGTGGGATTTTTGTGAATTCGGCGCAAGGCTGATCTTTCCGACATACGTTTGAGAATCTTATGGGAACACGTGTACTGTTTCTAAATTAAGTGTAGTGGTGGGAGGAGGGTACTTCCTGCGCATTACAGCACGCTTGCCAATTGTGGCTGCTAATCGTTCGCTCGTATCTGCCTTGACACATTTTCTGGCTGTGAATTATTCCACTTGCATGGCAGTGTGCGCATGTTGGTGTGTTAAAAATTCTGGAGGCGCTGGGTATCGATCCCAGTACCTCTCGCATGCTAAGCGAGCGCTCTACCATCTGAGCTACGCCCCCTGCTGACGAACTGCGCTACATACAGCCATATCAATTGCACAGACCCTTGCACTCCAATTATTCCGCAGACAAACACTACTCTCAATGTGTCTGTGAGGGTGTCTTTCAGGTTTCCTGGATTCTGTATCGAATCGTAGTCGGCCAAAATCAAAGGGGCACGCACGACGTCGAAAATAGCGTTCGGCCAACGCTCTGAGGTAGACGAAAGTGTTGTTCACTCTCTAGACTTCAATGAGGTTAGGCCGTTTTACCTAAGGCAGATTTGCACTCGATGACACCTCGACAACAGCCGGTCCTCACATTTACGTCTTGCTCTCCTTACGTCAGTATACGAGTCTGTGACGCTGGCTTTGCAACATCTTGCGTGCCTTTAGGCTCGCCGCGACCAACACTTGCCACGAACTGACCACAAAACATGGAGGCGCCGGGGCTTGAACCCGGGACCTTTCACATGCAAAGCGAACGCTCTACCAACTGAGCTACGCCCCCAAGCACAACCAAACTGCGCTGTTCTCCATTCTTTACTACTCTTATGTGCACGGACACGATGGTTGGTTGGTTTGCAGGGCTGAAGGGAACAGAGTACAAAGGCGCGGACGCGTTCATATACACAAGAGTTCCAAGTAGTTTCGATGCTCTGGTATTACGACTGCAAATTCCGTCCGTTTTTAACGTCTTAAATTGAAGGGGCAGTCACAAGTTGCTCTGTTTTCACTCCATGTCGACAATCACACAGCACCTGAGGTAACAAGCACATCTGAAGCCCCATTGTGCACTCGACTGTTCATGCCAACTCACTGCCTCGCACTTTACTACTGTGTACCACTCTTGTCGTCCAACTGCAAAAGACTGGGCCACAACAAGTTTCCGCGTCTCCATTGCACTGCGCAAACTACGAAACGCTCCCCAAACATGGCACTCACCCATGCAGACGACTTTTCCGACTTTACACGACGCTCACGCAACGCTCACGCTAGTGACAGCCTTATTTAGAGCTTGACGTCGCGCCCAAGCGAGTGAGCACATTTCGCCGACGGCTTAGGCCGCCCACCTAGTGTGGCTGCTCGGTGTCTGCAGGCAGCGAGGGGCTGCAAGCTTCCCGTATTCGCGCCTATGTCACCTCTGCTTGCTTGTCAGAGACAGAGTATCGCAAAACATACAACTCACTCCATGAATTGATTGCTACGGCATCTGTCATCAGCAGTCACAACTAGCAACACCAGTAGCAGCCGACTGCACGTAAAGAATTGGAATGTGCAGTGGGATTTTTGTGAATTCGGCGCAAGGCTGATCTTTCCGACATACGTTTGAGAATCTTATGGGAACACGTGTACTGTTTCTAAATTAAGTGTAGTGGTGGGAGGAGGGTACTTCCTGCGCATTACAGCACGCTTGCCAATTGTGGCTGCTAATCGTTCGCTCGTATCTGCCTTGACACATTTTCTGGCTGTGAATTATTCCACTTGCATGGCAGTGTGCGCATGTTGGTGTGTTAAAAATTCTGGAGGCGCTGGGTATCGATCCCAGTACCTCTCGCATGCTAAGCGAGCGCTCTACCATCTGAGCTACGCCCCCTGCTGACGAACTGCGCTACATACAGCCATATCAATTGCACAGACCCTTGCACTCCAATTATTCCGCAGACAAACACTACTCTCAATGTGTCTGTGAGGGTGTCTTTCAGGTTTCCTGGATTCTGTATCGAATCGTAGTCGGCCAAAATCAAAGTGGCACGCACGACGTCGAAAATAGCGTTCGGCCAACGCTCTGAGGTAGACGAAAGTGTTGTTCACTCTCTAGACTTCAATGAGGTTAGGCCGTTTTACCTAAGGCAGATTTTCACTCGATGACACCTCGACAACAGCCGGTCCTCACATTTACGTCTTGCTCTCCTTACGTCAGTATACGAGTCTGTGACGCTGGCTTTGCAACATCTTGCGTGCCTTTAGGCTCGCCGCGACCAACACTTGCCACGAACTGACCACAAAACATGGAGGCGCCGGGGCTTGAACCCGGGACCTTTCACATGCAAAGCGAACGCTCTACCAACTGAGCTACGCCCCCAAGCACAACCAAACTGCGCTGTTCTCCATTCTTTACTACTCTTATGTGCACGGACACGATGGTTGGTTGGTTTGCAGGGCTGAAGGGAACAGAGTACAAAGGCGCGGACGCGTTCATATACACAAGAGTTCCAAGTAGTTTCGATGCTCTGGTATTACGACTGCAAATTCCGTCCGTTTTTAACGTCTTAAATTGAAGGGGCAGTCACAAGTTGATCTGTTTTCACTCCATGTCGACAATCACACAGCACCTGAGGTAACAAGCACATCTGAAGCCCCATTGTGCACTCGACTGTTCATGCCAACTCACTGCCTCGCACTTTACTACTGTGTACCACTCTTGTCGTCCAACTGCAAAAGACTGGGCCACAACAAGTTTCCGCGTCTCCATTGCACTGCGCAAACTACGAAACGCTCCCCAAACATGGCACTCACCCATGCAGACGACTTTTCCGACTTTACACGACGCTCACGCAACGCTCACGCTAGTGACAGCCTTATTTAGAGCTTGACGTCGCGCCCAAGCGAGTGAGCACATTTCGCCTACGGCTTAGGCCGCCCACCTAGTGTGGCTGCTCGGTGTCTGCAGGCAGCGAGGGGCTGCAAGCTTCCCGTATTCGCGCCTATGTCACCTCTGCTTGCTTGTCAGAGACAGAGTATCGCAAAACATACAACTCACTCCATGAATTGATTGCTACGGCATCTGTCATCAGCAGTCACAACTAGCAACACCAGTAGCAGCCGACTGCACGTAAAGAATTGGAATGTGCAGTGGGATTTTTGTGAATTCGGCGCAAGGCTGATCTTTCCGACATACGTTTGAGAATCTTATGGGAACACGTGTACTGTTTCTAAATTAAGTGTAGTGGTGGGAGGAGGGTACTTCCTGCGCATTACAGCACGCTTGCCAATTGTGGCTGCTAATCGTTCGCTCGTATCTGCCTTGACACATTTTCTGGCTGTGAATTATTCCACTTGCATGGCAGTGTGCGCATGTTGGTGTGTTAAAAATTCTGGAGGCGCTGGGTATCGATCCCAGTACCTCTCGCATGCTAAGCGAGCGCTCTACCATCTGAGCTACGCCCCCTGCTGACGAACTGCGCTACATACAGCCATATCAATTGCACAGACCCTTGCACTCCAATTATTCCGCAGACAAACACTACTCTCAATGTGTCTGTGAGGGTGTCTTTCAGGTTTCCTGGATTCTGTATCGAATCGTAGTCGGCCAAAATCAAAGTGGCACGCACGACGTCGAAAATAGCGTTCGGCCAACGCTCTGAGGTAGACGAAAGTGTTGTTCACTCTCTAGACTTCAATGAGGTTAGGCCGTTTTACCTAAGGCAGATTTGCACTCGATGACACCTCGACAACAGCCGGTCCTCACATTTACGTCTTGCTCTCCTTACGTCAGTATACGAGTCTGTGACGCTGGCTTTGCAACATCTTGCGTGCCTTTAGGCTCGCCGCGACCAACACTTGCCACGAACTGACCACAAAACATGGAGGCGCCGGGGCTTGAACCCGGGACCTTTCACATGCAAAGCGAACGCTCTACCAACTGAGCTACGCCCCCAAGCACAACCAAACTGCGCTGTTCTCCATTCTTTACTACTCTTATGTGCACGGACACGATGGTTGGTTGGTTTGCAGGGCTGAAGGGAACAGAGTACAAAGGCGCGGACGCGTTCATATACACAAGAGTTCCAAGTAGTTTCGATGCTCTGGTATTACGACTGCAAATTCCGTCCGTTTTTAACGTCTTCAACTGAAGGGGCAGTCACAAGTTGCTCTGTTTTCACTCCATGTCGACAATCACACAGCACCTGAGGTAACAAGCACATCTGAAGCCCCATTGTGCACTCGACTGTTCATGCCAACTCACTGCCTCGCACTTTACTACTGTGTACCACTCTTGTCGTCCAACTGCAAAAGACTGGGCCACAACAAGTTTCCGCGTCTCCATTGCACTGCGCAAACTACGAAACGCTCCCCAAACATGGCACTCACCCATGCAGACGACTTTTCCGACTTTACACGACGCTCACGCAACGCTCACGCTAGTGACAGCCTTATTTAGAGCTTGACGTCGCGCCCAAGCGAGTGAGCACATTTCGCCGACGGCTTAGGCCGCCCACCTAGTGTGGCTGCTCGGTGTCTGCAGGCAGCGAGGGGCTGCAAGCTTCCCGTATTCGCGCCTATGTCACCTCTGCTTGCTTGTCAGAGACAGAGTATCGCAAAACATACAACTCACTCCATGAATTGATTGCTACGGCATCTGTCATCAGCAGTCACAACTAGCAACACCAGTAGCAGCCGACTGCACGTAAAGAATTGGAATGTGCAGTGGGATTTTTGTGAATTCGGCGCAAGGCTGATCTTTCCGACATACGTTTGAGAATCTTATGGGAACACGTGTACTGTTTCTAAATTAAGTGTAGTGGTGGGAGGAGGGTACTTCCTGCGCATTACAGCACGCTTGCCAATTGTGGCTGCTAATCGTTCGCTCGTATCTGCCTTGACACATTTTCTGGCTGTGAATTATTCCACTTGCATGGCAGTGTGCGCATGTTGGTGTGTTAAAAATTCTGGAGGCGCTGGGTATCGATCCCAGTACCTCTCGCATGCTAAGCGAGCGCTCTACCATCTGAGCTACGCCCCCTGCTGACGAACTGCGCTACATACAGCCATATCAATTGCACAGACCCTTGCACTCCAATTATTCCGCAGACAAACACTACTCTCAATGTGTCTGTGAGGGTGTCTTTCAGGTTTCCTGGATTCTGTATCGAATCGTAGTCGGCCAAAATCAAAGTGGCACGCACGACGTCGAAAATAGCGTTCGGCCAACGCTCTGAGGTAGACGAAAGTGTTGTTCACTCTCTAGACTTCACTGAGGTTAGGCCGTTTTACCTAAGGCAGATTTGCACTCGATGACACCTCGACAACAGCCGGTCCTCACATTTACGTCTTGCTCTCCTTACGTCAGTATACGAGTCTGTGACGCTGGCTTTGCAACATCTTGCGTGCCTTTAGGCTCGCCGCGACCAACACTTGCCACGAACTGACCACAAAACATGGAGGCGCCGGGGCTTGAACCTGGGACCTTTCACATGCAAAGCGAACGCTCTACCAACTGAGCTACGCCCCCAAGCACAACCAAACTGCGCTGTTCTCCATTCTTTACTACTCTTATGTGCACGGACACGATGGTTGGTTGGTTTGCAGGGCTGAAGGGAACAGAGTACAAAGGCGCGGACGCGTTCATATACACAAGAGTTCCAAGTAGTTTCGATGCTCTGGTATTACGACTGCAAATTCCGTCCGTTTTTAACGTCTTAAATTGAAGGGGCAGTCACAAGTTGCTCTGTTTTCACTCCATGTCGACAATCACACAGCACCTGAGGTAACAAGCACATCTGAAGCCCCATTGTGCACTCGACTGTTCATGCCAACTCACTGCCTCGCACTTTACTACTGTGTACCACTCTTGTCGTCCAACTGCAAAAGACTGGGCCACAACAAGTTTCCGCGTCTCCATTGCACTGCGCAAACTACGAAACGCTCCCCAAACATGGCACTCACCCATGCAGACGACTTTTCCGACTTTACACGACGCTCACGCAACGCTCACGCTAGTGACAGCCTTATTTAGAGCTTGACGTCGCGCCCAAGCGAGTGAGCACATTTCGCCTACGGCTTAGGCCGCCCACCTAGTGTGGCTGCTCGGTGTCTGCAGGCAGCGAGGGGCTGCAAGCTTCCCGTATTCGCGCCTATGTCACCTCTGCTTGCTTGTCAGAGACAGAGTATCGCAAAACATACAACTCACTCCATGAATTGATTGCTACGGCATCTGTCATCAGCAGTCACAACTAGCAACACCAGTAGCAGCCGACTGCACGTAAAGAATTGGAATGTGCAGTGGGATTTTTGTGAATTCGGCGCAAGGCTGATCTTTCCGACATACGTTTGAGAATCTTATGGGAACACGTGTACTGTTTCTAAATTAAGTGTAGTGGTGGGAGGAGGGTACTTCCTGCGCATTACAGCACGCTTGCCAATTGTGGCTGCTAATCGTTCGCTCGTATCTGCCTTGACACATTTTCTGGCTGTGAATTATTCCACTTGCATGGCAGTGTGCGCATGTTGGTGTGTTAAAAATTCTGGAGGCGCTGGGTATCGATCCCAGTACCTCTCGCATGCTAAGCGAGCGCTCTACCATCTGAGCTACGCCCCCTGCTGACGAACTGCGCTACATACAGCCATATCAACTGCACAGACCCTTGCACTCCAATTATTCCGCAGACAAACACTACTCTCAATGTGTCTGTGAGGGTGTCTTTCAGGTTTCCTGGATTCTGTATCGAATCGTAGTCGGCCAAAATCAAAGTGGCACGCACGACGTCGAAAATAGCGTTCGGCCAACGCTCTGAGGTAGACGAAAGTGTTGTTCACTCTCTAGACTTCAATGAGGTTAGGCCGTTTTACCTAAGGCAGATTTGCACTCGATGACACCTCGACAACAGCCGGTCCTCACATTTACGTCTTGCTCTCCTTACGTCAGTATACGAGTCTGTGACGCTGGCTTTGCAACATCTTGCGTGCCTTTAGGCTCGCCGCGACCAACACTTGCCACGAACTGACCACAAAACATGGAGGCGCCGGGGCTTGAACCCGGGACCTTTCACATGCAAAGCGAACGCTCTACCAACTGAGCTACGCCCCCAAGCACAACCAAACTGCGCTGTTCTCCATTCTTTACTACTCTTATGTGCACGGACACGATGGTTGGTTGGTTTGCAGGGCTGAAGGGAACAGAGTACAAAGGCGCGGACGCGTTCATATACACAAGAGTTCCAAGTAGTTTCGATGCTCTGGTATTACGACTGCAAATTCCGTCCGTTTTTAACGTCTTAAATTGAAGGGGCAGTCACAAGTTGCTCTGTTTTCACTCCATGTCGACAATCACACAGCACCTGAGGTAACAAGCACATCTGAAGCCCCATTGTGCACTCGACTGTTCATGCCAACTCACTGCCTCGCACTTTACTACTGTGTACCACTCTTGTCGTCCAACTGCAAAAGACTGGGCCACAACAAGTTTCCGCGTCTCCATTGCACTGCGCAAACTACGAAACGCTCCCCAAACATGGCACTCACCCATGCAGACGACTTTTCCGACTTTACACGACGCTCACGCAACGCTCACGCTAGTGACAGCCTTATTTAGAGCTTGACGTCGCGCCCAAGCGAGTGAGCACATTTCGCCGACGGCTTAGGCCGCCCACCTAGTGTGGCTGCTCGGTGTCTGCAGGCAGCGAGGGGCTGCAAGCTTCCCGTATTCGCGCCTATGTCACCTCTGCTTGCTTGTCAGAGACAGAGTATCGCAAAACATACAACTCACTCCATGAATTGATTGCTACGGCATCTGTCATCAGCAGTCACAACTAGCAACACCAGTAGCAGCCGACTGCACGTAAAGAATTGGAATGTGCAGTGGGATTTTTGTGAATTCGGCGCAAGGCTGATCTTTCCGACATACGTTTGAGAATCTTATGGGAACACGTGTACTGTTTCTAAATTAAGTGTAGTGGTGGGAGGAGGGTACTTCCTGCGCATTACAGCACGCTTGCCAATTGTGGCTGCTAATCGTTCGCTCGTATCTGCCTTGACACATTTTCTGGCTGTGAATTATTCCACTTGCATGGCAGTGTGCGCATGTTGGTGTGTTAAAAATTCTGGAGGCGCTGGGTATCGATCCCAGTACCTCTCGCATGCTAAGCGAGCGCTCTACCATCTGAGCTACGCCCCCTGCTGACGAACTGCGCTACATACAGCCATATCAATTGCACAGACCCTTGCACTCCAATTATTCCGCAGACAAACACTACTCTCAATGTGTCTGTGAGGGTGTCTTTCAGGTTTCCTGGATTCTGTATCGAATCGTAGTCGGCCAAAATCAAAGTGGCACGCACGACGTCGAAAATAGCGTTCGGCCAACGCTCTGAGGTAGACGAAAGTGTTGTTCACTCTCTAGACTTCAATGAGGTTAGGCCGTTTTACCTAAGGCAGATTTTCACTCGATGACACCTCGACAACAGCCGGTCCTCACATTTACGTCTTGCTCTCCTTACGTCAGTATACGAGTCTGTGACGCTGGCTTTGCAACATCTTGCGTGCCTTTAGGCTCGCCGCGACCAACACTTGCCACGAACTGACCACAAAACATGGAGGCGCCGGGGCTTGAACCCGGGACCTTTCACATGCAAAGCGAACGCTCTACCAACTGAGCTACGCCCCCAAGCACAACCAAACTGCGCTGTTCTCCATTCTTTACTACTCTTATGTGCACGGACACGATGGTTGGTTGGTTTGCAGGGCTGAAGGGAACAGAGTACAAAGGCGCGGACGCGTTCATATACACAAGAGTTCCAAGTAGTTTCGATGCTCTGGTATTACGACTGCAAATTCCGTCCGTTTTTAACGTCTTAAATTGAAGGGGCAGTCACAAGTTGATCTGTTTTCACTCCATGTCGACAATCACACAGCACCTGAGGTAACAAGCACATCTGAAGCCCCATTGTGCACTCGACTGTTCATGCCAACTCACTGCCTCGCACTTTACTACTGTGTACCACTCTTGTCGTCCAACTGCAAAAGACTGGGCCACAACAAGTTTCCGCGTCTCCATTGCACTGCGCAAACTACGAAACGCTCCCCAAACATGGCACTCACCCATGCAGACGACTTTTCCGACTTTACACGACGCTCACGCAACGCTCACGCTAGTGACAGCCTTATTTAGAGCTTGACGTCGCGCCCAAGCGAGTGAGCACATTTCGCCTACGGCTTAGGCCGCCCACCTAGTGTGGCTGCTCGGTGTCTGCAGGCAGCGAGGGGCTGCAAGCTTCCCGTATTCGCGCCTATGTCACCTCTGCTTGCTTGTCAGAGACAGAGTATCGCAAAACATACAACTCACTCCATGAATTGATTGCTACGGCATCTGTCATCAGCAGTCACAACTAGCAACACCAGTAGCAGCCGACTGCACGTAAAGAATTGGAATGTGCAGTGGGATTTTTGTGAATTCGGCGCAAGGCTGATCTTTCCGACATACGTTTGAGAATCTTATGGGAACACGTGTACTGTTTCTAAATTAAGTGTAGTGGTGGGAGGAGGGTACTTCCTGCGCATTACAGCACGCTTGCCAATTGTGGCTGCTAATCGTTCGCTCGTATCTGCCTTGACACATTTTCTGGCTGTGAATTATTCCACTTGCATGGCAGTGTGCGCATGTTGGTGTGTTAAAAATTCTGGAGGCGCTGGGTATCGATCCCAGTACCTCTCGCATGCTAAGCGAGCGCTCTACCATCTGAGCTACGCCCCCTGCTGACGAACTGCGCTACATACAGCCATATCAATTGCACAGACCCTTGCACTCCAATTATTCCGCAGACAAACACTACTCTCAATGTGTCTGTGAGGGTGTCTTTCAGGTTTCCTGGATTCTGTATCGAATCGTAGTCGGCCAAAATCAAAGTGGCACGCACGACGTCGAAAATAGCGTTCGGCCAACGCTCTGAGGTAGACGAAAGTGTTGTTCACTCTCTAGACTTCAATGAGGTTAGGCCGTTTTACCTAAGGCAGATTTGCACTCGATGACACCTCGACAACAGCCGGTCCTCACATTTACGTCTTGCTCTCCTTACGTCAGTATACGAGTCTGTGACGCTGGCTTTGCAACATCTTGCGTGCCTTTAGGCTCGCCGCGACCAACACTTGCCACGAACTGACCACAAAACATGGAGGCGCCGGGGCTTGAACCCGGGACCTTTCACATGCAAAGCGAACGCTCTACCAACTGAGCTACGCCCCCAAGCACAACCAAACTGCGCTGTTCTCCATTCTTTACTACTCTTATGTGCACGGACACGATGGTTGGTTGGTTTGCAGGGCTGAAGGGAACAGAGTACAAAGGCGCGGACGCGTTCATATACACAAGAGTTCCAAGTAGTTTCGATGCTCTGGTATTACGACTGCAAATTCCGTCCGTTTTTAACGTCTTCAACTGAAGGGGCAGTCACAAGTTGCTCTGTTTTCACTCCATGTCGACAATCACACAGCACCTGAGGTAACAAGCACATCTGAAGCCCCATTGTGCACTCGACTGTTCATGCCAACTCACTGCCTCGCACTTTACTACTGTGTACCACTCTTGTCGTCCAACTGCAAAAGACTGGGCCACAACAAGTTTCCGCGTCTCCATTGCACTGCGCAAACTACGAAACGCTCCCCAAACATGGCACTCACCCATGCAGACGACTTTTCCGACTTTACACGACGCTCACGCAACGCTCACGCTAGTGACAGCCTTATTTAGAGCTTGACGTCGCGCCCAAGCGAGTGAGCACATTTCGCCGACGGCTTAGGCCGCCCACCTAGTGTGGCTGCTCGGTGTCTGCAGGCAGCGAGGGGCTGCAAGCTTCCCGTATTCGCGCCTATGTCACCTCTGCTTGCTTGTCAGAGACAGAGTATCGCAAAACATACAACTCACTCCATGAATTGATTGCTACGGCATCTGTCATCAGCAGTCACAACTAGCAACACCAGTAGCAGCCGACTGCACGTAAAGAATTGGAATGTGCAGTGGGATTTTTGTGAATTCGGCGCAAGGCTGATCTTTCCGACATACGTTTGAGAATCTTATGGGAACACGTGTACTGTTTCTAAATTAAGTGTAGTGGTGGGAGGAGGGTACTTCCTGCGCATTACAGCACGCTTGCCAATTGTGGCTGCTAATCGTTCGCTCGTATCTGCCTTGACACATTTTCTGGCTGTGAATTATTCCACTTGCATGGCAGTGTGCGCATGTTGGTGTGTTAAAAATTCTGGAGGCGCTGGGTATCGATCCCAGTACCTCTCGCATGCTAAGCGAGCGCTCTACCATCTGAGCTACGCCCCCTGCTGACGAACTGCGCTACATACAGCCATATCAATTGCACAGACCCTTGCACTCCAATTATTCCGCAGACAAACACTACTCTCAATGTGTCTGTGAGGGTGTCTTTCAGGTTTCCTGGATTCTGTATCGAATCGTAGTCGGCCAAAATCAAAGTGGCACGCACGACGTCGAAAATAGCGTTCGGCCAACGCTCTGAGGTAGACGAAAGTGTTGTTCACTCTCTAGACTTCACTGAGGTTAGGCCGTTTTACCTAAGGCAGATTTGCACTCGATGACACCTCGACAACAGCCGGTCCTCACATTTACGTCTTGCTCTCCTTACGTCAGTATACGAGTCTGTGACGCTGGCTTTGCAACATCTTGCGTGCCTTTAGGCTCGCCGCGACCAACACTTGCCACGAACTGACCACAAAACATGGAGGCGCCGGGGCTTGAACCTGGGACCTTTCACATGCAAAGCGAACGCTCTACCAACTGAGCTACGCCCCCAAGCACAACCAAACTGCGCTGTTCTCCATTCTTTACTACTCTTATGTGCACGGACACGATGGTTGGTTGGTTTGCAGGGCTGAAGGGAACAGAGTACAAAGGCGCGGACGCGTTCATATACACAAGAGTTCCAAGTAGTTTCGATGCTCTGGTATTACGACTGCAAATTCCGTCCGTTTTTAACGTCTTAAATTGAAGGGGCAGTCACAAGTTGCTCTGTTTTCACTCCATGTCGACAATCACACAGCACCTGAGGTAACAAGCACATCTGAAGCCCCATTGTGCACTCGACTGTTCATGCCAACTCACTGCCTCGCACTTTACTACTGTGTACCACTCTTGTCGTCCAACTGCAAAAGACTGGGCCACAACAAGTTTCCGCGTCTCCATTGCACTGCGCAAACTACGAAACGCTCCCCAAACATGGCACTCACCCATGCAGACGACTTTTCCGACTTTACACGACGCTCACGCTAGTGACAGCCTTATTTAGAGCTTGACGTCGCGCCCAAGCGAGTGAGCACATTTCGCCGACGGCTTAGGCCGCCCACCTAGTGTGGCTGCTCGGTGTCTGCAGGCAGCGAGGGGCTGCAAGCTTCCCGTATTCGCGCCTATGTCACCTCTGCTTGCTTGTCAGAGACAGAGTATCGCAAAACATACAACTCACTCCATGAATTGATTGCTACGGCATCTGTCATCAGCAGTCACAACTAGCAACACCAGTAGCAGCCGACTGCACGTAAAGAATTGGAATGTGCAGTGGGATTTTTGTGAATTCGGCGCAAGGCTGATCTTTCCGACATACGTTTGAGAATCTTATGGGAACACGTGTACTGTTTCTAAATTAAGTGTAGTGGTGGGAGGAGGGTACTTCCTGCGCATTACAGCACGCTTGCCAATTGTGGCTGCTAATCGTTCGCTCGTATCTGCCTTGACACATTTTCTGGCTGTGAATTATTCCACTTGCATGGCAGTGTGCGCATGTTGGTGTGTTAAAAATTCTGGAGGCGCTGGGTATCGATCCCAGTACCTCTCGCATGCTAAGCGAGCGCTCTACCATCTGAGCTACGCCCCCTGCTGACGAACTGCGCTACATACAGCCATATCAATTGCACAGACCCTTGCACTCCAATTATTCCGCAGACAAACACTACTCTCAATGTGTCTGTGAGGGTGTCTTTCAGGTTTCCTGGATTCTGTATCGAATCGTAGTCGGCCAAAATCAAAGTGGCACGCACGACGTCGAAAATAGCGTTCGGCCAACGCTCTGAGGTAGACGAAAGTGTTGTTCACTCTCTAGACTTCACTGAGGTTAGGCCGTTTTACCTAAGGCAGATTTGCACTCGATGACACCTCGACAACAGCCGGTCCTCACATTTACGTCTTGCTCTCCTTACGTCAGTATACGAGTCTGTGACGCTGGCTTTGCAACATCTTGCGTGCCTTTAGGCTCGCCGCGACCAACACTTGCCACGAACTGACCACAAAACATGGAGGCGCCGGGGCTTGAACCTGGGACCTTTCACATGCAAAGCGAACGCTCTACCAACTGAGCTACGCCCCCAAGCACAACCAAACTGCGCTGTTCTCCATTCTTTACTACTCTTATGTGCACGGACACGATGGTTGGTTGGTTTGCAGGGCTGAAGGGAACAGAGTACAAAGGCGCGGACGCGTTCATATACACAAGAGTTCCAAGTAGTTTCGATGCTCTGGTATTACGACTGCAAATTCCGTCCGTTTTTAACGTCTTAAATTGAAGGGGCAGTCACAAGTTGCTCTGTTTTCACTCCATGTCGACAATCACACAGCACCTGAGGTAACAAGCACATCTGAAGCCCCATTGTGCACTCGACTGTTCATGCCAACTCACTGCCTCGCACTTTACTACTGTGTACCACTCTTGTCGTCCAACTGCAAAAGACTGGGCCACAACAAGTTTCCGCGTCTCCATTGCACTGCGCAAACTACGAAACGCTCCCCAAACATGGCACTCACCCATGCAGACGACTTTTCCGACTTTACACGACGCTCACGCTAGTGACAGCCTTATTTAGAGCTTGACGTCGCGCCCAAGCGAGTGAGCACATTTCGCCGACGGCTTAGGCCGCCCACCTAGTGTGGCTGCTCGGTGTCTGCAGGCAGCGAGGGGCTGCAAGCTTCCCGTATTCGCGCCTATGTCACCTCTGCTTGCTTGTCAGAGACAGAGTATCGCAAAACATACAACTCACTCCATGAATTGATTGCTACGGCATCTGTCATCAGCAGTCACAACTAGCAACACCAGTAGCAGCCGACTGCACGTAAAGAATTGGAATGTGCAGTGGGATTTTTGTGAATTCGGCGCAAGGCTGATCTTTCCGACATACGTTTGAGAATCTTATGGGAACACGTGTACTGTTTCTAAATTAAGTGTAGTGGTGGGAGGAGGGTACTTCCTGCGCATTACAGCACGCTTGCCAATTGTGGCTGCTAATCGTTCGCTCGTATCTGCCTTGACACATTTTCTGGCTGTGAATTATTCCACTTGCATGGCAGTGTGCGCATGTTGGTGTGTTAAAAATTCTGGAGGCGCTGGGTATCGATCCCAGTACCTCTCGCATGCTAAGCGAGCGCTCTACCATCTGAGCTACGCCCCCTGCTGACGAACTGCGCTACATACAGCCATATCAATTGCACAGACCCTTGCACTCCAATTATTCCGCAGACAAACACTACTCTCAATGTGTCTGTGAGGGTGTCTTTCAGGTTTCCTGGATTCTGTATCGAATCGTAGTCGGCCAAAATCAAAGTGGCACGCACGACGTCGAAAATAGCGTTCGGCCAACGCTCTGAGGTAGACGAAAGTGTTGTTCACTCTCTAGACTTCACTGAGGTTAGGCCGTTTTACCTAAGGCAGATTTGCACTCGATGACACCTCGACAACAGCCGGTCCTCACATTTACGTCTTGCTCTCCTTACGTCAGTATACGAGTCTGTGACGCTGGCTTTGCAACATCTTGCGTGCCTTTAGGCTCGCCGCGACCAACACTTGCCACGAACTGACCACAAAACATGGAGGCGCCGGGGCTTGAACCTGGGACCTTTCACATGCAAAGCGAACGCTCTACCAACTGAGCTACGCCCCCAAGCACAACCAAACTGCGCTGTTCTCCATTCTTTACTACTCTTATGTGCACGGACACGATGGTTGGTTGGTTTGCAGGGCTGAAGGGAACAGAGTACAAAGGCGCGGACGCGTTCATATACACAAGAGTTCCAAGTAGTTTCGATGCTCTGGTATTACGACTGCAAATTCCGTCCGTTTTTAACGTCTTAAATTGAAGGGGCAGTCACAAGTTGCTCTGTTTTCACTCCATGTCGACAATCACACAGCACCTGAGGTAACAAGCACATCTGAAGCCCCATTGTGCACTCGACTGTTCATGCCAACTCACTGCCTCGCACTTTACTACTGTGTACCACTCTTGTCGTCCAACTGCAAAAGACTGGGCCACAACAAGTTTCCGCGTCTCCATTGCACTGCGCAAACTACGAAACGCTCCCCAAACATGGCACTCACCCATGCAGACGACTTTTCCGACTTTACACGACGCTCACGCTAGTGACAGCCTTATTTAGAGCTTGACGTCGCGCCCAAGCGAGTGAGCACATTTCGCCGACGGCTTAGGCCGCCCACCTAGTGTGGCTGCTCGGTGTCTGCAGGCAGCGAGGGGCTGCAAGCTTCCCGTATTCGCGCCTATGTCACCTCTGCTTGCTTGTCAGAGACAGAGTATCGCAAAACATACAACTCACTCCATGAATTGATTGCTACGGCATCTGTCATCAGCAGTCACAACTAGCAACACCAGTAGCAGCCGACTGCACGTAAAGAATTGGAATGTGCAGTGGGATTTTTGTGAATTCGGCGCAAGGCTGATCTTTCCGACATACGTTTGAGAATCTTATGGGAACACGTGTACTGTTTCTAAATTAAGTGTAGTGGTGGGAGGAGGGTACTTCCTGCGCATTACAGCACGCTTGCCAATTGTGGCTGCTAATCGTTCGCTCGTATCTGCCTTGACACATTTTCTGGCTGTGAATTATTCCACTTGCATGGCAGTGTGCGCATGTTGGTGTGTTAAAAATTCTGGAGGCGCTGGGTATCGATCCCAGTACCTCTCGCATGCTAAGCGAGCGCTCTACCATCTGAGCTACGCCCCCTGCTGACGAACTGCGCTACATACAGCCATATCAATTGCACAGACCCTTGCACTCCAATTATTCCGCAGACAAACACTACTCTCAATGTGTCTGTGAGGGTGTCTTTCAGGTTTCCTGGATTCTGTATCGAATCGTAGTCGGCCAAAATCAAAGTGGCACGCACGACGTCGAAAATAGCGTTCGGCCAACGCTCTGAGGTAGACGAAAGTGTTGTTCACTCTCTAGACTTCACTGAGGTTAGGCCGTTTTACCTAAGGCAGATTTGCACTCGATGACACCTCGACAACAGCCGGTCCTCACATTTACGTCTTGCTCTCCTTACGTCAGTATACGAGTCTGTGACGCTGGCTTTGCAACATCTTGCGTGCCTTTAGGCTCGCCGCGACCAACACTTGCCACGAACTGACCACAAAACATGGAGGCGCCGGGGCTTGAACCCGGGACCTTTCACATGCAAAGCGAACGCTCTACCAACTGAGCTACGCCCCCAAGCACAACCAAACTGCGCTGTTCTCCATTCTTTACTACTCTTATGTGCACGGACACGATGGTTGGTTGGTTTGCAGGGCTGAAGGGAACAGAGTACAAAGGCGCGGACGCGTTCATATACACAAGAGTTCCAAGTAGTTTCGATGCTCTGGTATTACGACTGCAAATTCCGTCCGTTTTTAACGTCTTCAATTGAAGGGGCAGTCACAAGTTGCTCTGTTTTCACTCCATGTCGACAATCACACAGCACCTGAGGTAACAAGCACATCTGAAGCCCCATTGTGCACTCGACTGTTCATGCCAACTCACTGCCTCGCACTTTACTACTGTGTACCACTCTTGTCGTCCAACTGCAAAAGACTGGGCCACAACAAGTTTCCGCGTCTCCATTGCACTGCGCAAACTACGAAACGCTCCCCAAACATGGCACTCACCCATGCAGACGACTTTTCCGACTTTACACGACGCTCACGCTAGTGACAGCCTTATTTAGAGCTTGACGTCGCGCCCAAGCGAGTGAGCACATTTCGCCGACGGCTTAGGCCGCCCACCTAGTGTGGCTGCTCGGTGTCTGCAGGCAGCGAGGGGCTGCAAGCTTCCCGTATTCGCGCCTATGTCACCTCTGCTTGCTTGTCAGAGACAGAGTATCGCAAAACATACAACTCACTCCATGAATTGATTGCTACGGCATCTGTCATCAGCAGTCACAACTAGCAACACCAGTAGCAGCCGACTGCACGTAAAGAATTGGAATGTGCAGTGGGATTTTTGTGAATTCGGCGCAAGGCTGATCTTTCCGACATACGTTTGAGAATCTTATGGGAACACGTGTACTGTTTCTAAATTAAGTGTAGTGGTGGGAGGAGGGTACTTCCTGCGCATTACAGCACGCTTGCCAATTGTGGCTGCTAATCGTTCGCTCGTATCTGCCTTGACACATTTTCTGGCTGTGAATTATTCCACTTGCATGGCAGTGTGCGCATGTTGGTGTGTTAAAAATTCTGGAGGCGCTGGGTATCGATCCCAGTACCTCTCGCATGCTAAGCGAGCGCTCTACCATCTGAGCTACGCCCCCTGCTGACGAACTGCGCTACATACAGCCATATCAATTGCACAGACCCTTGCACTCCAATTATTCCGCAGACAAACACTACTCTCAATGTGTCTGTGAGGGTGTCTTTCAGGTTTCCTGGATTCTGTATCGAATCGTAGTCGGCCAAAATCAAAGTGGCACGCACGACGTCGAAAATAGCGTTCGGCCAACGCTCTGAGGTAGACGAAAGTGTTGTTCACTCTCTAGACTTCACTGAGGTTAGGCCGTTTTACCTAAGGCAGATTTGCACTCGATGACACCTCGACAACAGCCGGTCCTCACATTTACGTCTTGCTCTCCTTACGTCAGTATACGAGTCTGTGACGCTGGCTTTGCAACATCTTGCGTGCCTTTAGGCTCGCCGCGACCAACACTTGCCACGAACTGACCACAAAACATGGAGGCGCCGGGGCTTGAACCCGGGACCTTTCACATGCAAAGCGAACGCTCTACCAACTGAGCTACGCCCCCAAGCACAACCAAACTGCGCTGTTCTCCATTCTTTACTACTCTTATGTGCACGGACACGATGGTTGGTTGGTTTGCAGGGCTGAAGGGAACAGAGTACAAAGGCGCGGACGCGTTCATATACACAAGAGTTCCAAGTAGTTTCGATGCTCTGGTATTACGACTGCAAATTCCGTCCGTTTTTAACGTCTTAAATTGAAGGGGCAGTCACAAGTTGCTCTGTTTTCACTCCATGTCGACAATCACACAGCACCTGAGGTAACAAGCACATCTGAAGCCCCATTGTGCACTCGACTGTTCATGCCAACTCACTGCCTCGCACTTTACTACTGTGTACCACTCTTGTCGTCCAACTGCAAAAGACTGGGCCACAACAAGTTTCCGCGTCTCCATTGCACTGCGCAAACTACGAAACGCTCCCCAAACATGGCACTCACCCATGCAGACGACTTTTCCGACTTTACACGACGCTCACGCTAGTGACAGCCTTATTTAGAGCTTGACGTCGCGCCCAAGCGAGTGAGCACATTTCGCCGACGGCTTAGGCCGCCCACCTAGTGTGGCTGCTCGGTGTCTGCAGGCAGCGAGGGGCTGCAAGCTTCCCGTATTCGCGCCTATGTCACCTCTGCTTGCTTGTCAGAGACAGAGTATCGCAAAACATACAACTCACTCCATGAATTGATTGCTACGGCATCTGTCATCAGCAGTCACAACTAGCAACACCAGTAGCAGCCGACTGCACGTAAAGAATTGGAATGTGCAGTGGGATTTTTGTGAATTCGGCGCAAGGCTGATCTTTCCGACATACGTTTGAGAATCTTATGGGAACACGTGTACTGTTTCTAAATTAAGTGTAGTGGTGGGAGGAGGGTACTTCCTGCGCATTACAGCACGCTTGCCAATTGTGGCTGCTAATCGTTCGCTCGTATCTGCCTTGACACATTTTCTGGCTGTGAATTATTCCACTTGCATGGCAGTGTGCGCATGTTGGTGTGTTAAAAATTCTGGAGGCGCTGGGTATCGATCCCAGTACCTCTCGCATGCTAAGCGAGCGCTCTACCATCTGAGCTACGCCCCCTGCTGACGAACTGCGCTACATACAGCCATATCAATTGCACAGACCCTTGCACTCCAATTATTCCGCAGACAAACACTACTCTCAATGTGTCTGTGAGGGTGTCTTTCAGGTTTCCTGGATTCTGTATCGAATCGTAGTCGGCCAAAATCAAAGTGGCACGCACGACGTCGAAAATAGCGTTCGGCCAACGCTCTGAGGTAGACGAAAGTGTTGTTCACTCTCTAGACTTCACTGAGGTTAGGCCGTTTTACCTAAGGCAGATTTGCACTCGATGACACCTCGACAACAGCCGGTCCTCACATTTACGTCTTGCTCTCCTTACGTCAGTATACGAGTCTGTGACGCTGGCTTTGCAACATCTTGCGTGCCTTTAGGCTCGCCGCGACCAACACTTGCCACGAACTGACCACAAAACATGGAGGCGCCGGGGCTTGAACCCGGGACCTTTCACATGCAAAGCGAACGCTCTACCAACTGAGCTACGCCCCCAAGCACAACCAAACTGCGCTGTTCTCCATTCTTTACTACTCTTATGTGCACGGACACGATGGTTGGTTGGTTTGCAGGGCTGAAGGGAACAGAGTACAAAGGCGCGGACGCGTTCATATACACAAGAGTTCCAAGTAGTTTCGATGCTCTGGTATTACGACTGCAAATTCCGTCCGTTTTTAACGTCTTCAATTGAAGGGGCAGTCACAAGTTGCTCTGTTTTCACTCCATGTCGACAATCACACAGCACCTGAGGTAACAAGCACATCTGAAGCCCCATTGTGCACTCGACTGTTCATGCCAACTCACTGCCTCGCACTTTACTACTGTGTACCACTCTTGTCGTCCAACTGCAAAAGACTGGGCCACAACAAGTTTCCGCGTCTCCATTGCACTGCGCAAACTACGAAACGCTCCCCAAACATGGCACTCACCCATGCAGACGACTTTTCCGACTTTACACGACGCTCACGCTAGTGACAGCCTTATTTAGAGCTTGACGTCGCGCCCAAGCGAGTGAGCACATTTCGCCGACGGCTTAGGCCGCCCACCTAGTGTGGCTGCTCGGTGTCTGCAGGCAGCGAGGGGCTGCAAGCTTCCCGTATTCGCGCCTATGTCACCTCTGCTTGCTTGTCAGAGACAGAGTATCGCAAAACATACAACTCACTCCATGAATTGATTGCTACGGCATCTGTCATCAGCAGTCACAACTAGCAACACCAGTAGCAGCCGACTGCACGTAAAGAATTGGAATGTGCAGTGGGATTTTTGTGAATTCGGCGCAAGGCTGATCTTTCCGACATACGTTTGAGAATCTTATGGGAACACGTGTACTGTTTCTAAATTAAGTGTAGTGGTGGGAGGAGGGTACTTCCTGCGCATTACAGCACGCTTGCCAATTGTGGCTGCTAATCGTTCGCTCGTATCTGCCTTGACACATTTTCTGGCTGTGAATTATTCCACTTGCATGGCAGTGTGCGCATGTTGGTGTGTTAAAAATTCTGGAGGCGCTGGGTATCGATCCCAGTACCTCTCGCATGCTAAGCGAGCGCTCTACCATCTGAGCTACGCCCCCTGCTGACGAACTGCGCTACATACAGCCATATCAATTGCACAGACCCTTGCACTCCAATTATTCCGCAGACAAACACTACTCTCAATGTGTCTGTGAGGGTGTCTTTCAGGTTTCCTGGATTCTGTATCGAATCGTAGTCGGCCAAAATCAAAGTGGCACGCACGACGTCGAAAATAGCGTTCGGCCAACGCTCTGAGGTAGACGAAAGTGTTGTTCACTCTCTAGACTTCACTGAGGTTAGGCCGTTTTACCTAAGGCAGATTTGCACTCGATGACACCTCGACAACAGCCGGTCCTCACATTTACGTCTTGCTCTCCTTACGTCAGTATACGAGTCTGTGACGCTGGCTTTGCAACATCTTGCGTGCCTTTAGGCTCGCCGCGACCAACACTTGCCACGAACTGACCACAAAACATGGAGGCGCCGGGGCTTGAACCCGGGACCTTTCACATGCAAAGCGAACGCTCTACCAACTGAGCTACGCCCCCAAGCACAACCAAACTGCGCTGTTCTCCATTCTTTACTACTCTTATGTGCACGGACACGATGGTTGGTTGGTTTGCAGGGCTGAAGGGAACAGAGTACAAAGGCGCGGACGCGTTCATATACACAAGAGTTCCAAGTAGTTTCGATGCTCTGGTATTACGACTGCAAATTCCGTCCGTTTTTAACGTCTTAAATTGAAGGGGCAGTCACAAGTTGCTCTGTTTTCACTCCATGTCGACAATCACACAGCACCTGAGGTAACAAGCACATCTGAAGCCCCATTGTGCACTCGACTGTTCATGCCAACTCACTGCCTCGCACTTACTACTGTGTACCACTCTTGTCGTCCAACTGCAAAAGACTGGGCCACAACAAGTTTCCGCGTCTCCATTGCACTGCGCAAACTACGAAACGCTCCCCAAACATGGCACTCACCCATGCAGACGACTTTTCCGACTTTACACGACGCTCACGCTAGTGACAGCCTTATTTAGAGCTTGACGTCGCGCCCAAGCGAGTGAGCACATTTCGCCGACGGCTTAGGCCGCCCACCTAGTGTGGCTGCTCGGTGTCTGCAGGCAGCGAGGGGCTGCAAGCTTCCCGTATTCGCGCCTATGTCACCTCTGCTTGCTTGTCAGAGACAGAGTATCGCAAAACATACAACTCACTCCATGAATTGATTGCTACGGCATCTGTCATCAGCAGTCACAACTAGCAACACCAGTAGCAGCCGACTGCACGTAAAGAATTGGAATGTGCAGTGGGATTTTTGTGAATTCGGCGCAAGGCTGATCTTTCCGACATACGTTTGAGAATCTTATGGGAACACGTGTACTGTTTCTAAATTAAGTGTAGTGGTGGGAGGAGGGTACTTCCTGCGCATTACAGCACGCTTGCCAATTGTGGCTGCTAATCGTTCGCTCGTATCTGCCTTGACACATTTTCTGGCTGTGAATTATTCCACTTGCATGGCAGTGTGCGCATGTTGGTGTGTTAAAAATTCTGGAGGCGCTGGGTATCGATCCCAGTACCTCTCGCATGCTAAGCGAGCGCTCTACCATCTGAGCTACGCCCCCTGCTGACGAACTGCGCTACATACAGCCATATCAATTGCACAGACCCTTGCACTCCAATTATTCCGCAGACAAACACTACTCTCAATGTGTCTGTGAGGGTGTCTTTCAGGTTTCCTGGATTCTGTATCGAATCGTAGTCGGCCAAAATCAAAGTGGCACGCACGACGTCGAAAATAGCGTTCGGCCAACGCTCTGAGGTAGACGAAAGTGTTGTTCACTCTCTAGACTTCACTGAGGTTAGGCCGTTTTACCTAAGGCAGATTTGCACTCGATGACACCTCGACAACAGCCGGTCCTCACATTTACGTCTTGCTCTCCTTACGTCAGTATACGAGTCTGTGACGCTGGCTTTGCAACATCTTGCGTGCCTTTAGGCTCGCCGCGACCACACTTGCCACGAACTGACCACAAAACATGGAGGCGCCGGGGCTTGAACCCGGGACCTTTCACATGCAAAGCGAACGCTCTACCAACTGAGCTACGCCCCCAAGCACAACCAAACTGCGCTGTTCTCCATTCTTTACTACTCTTATGTGCACGGACACGATGGTTGGTTGGTTTGCAGGGCTGAAGGGAACAGAGTACAAAGGCGCGGACGCGTTCATATACACAAGAGTTCCAAGTAGTTTCGATGCTCTGGTATTACGACTGCAAATTCCGTCCGTTTTTAACGTCTTCAATTGAAGGGGCAGTCACAAGTTGCTCTGTTTTCACTCCATGTCGACAATCACACAGCACCTGAGGTAACAAGCACATCTGAAGCCCCATTGTGCACTCGACTGTTCATGCCAACTCACTGCCTCGCACTTTACTACTGTGTACCACTCTTGTCGTCCAACTGCAAAAGACTGGGCCACAACAAGTTTCCGCGTCTCCATTGCACTGCGCAAACTACGAAACGCTCCCCAAACATGGCACTCACCCATGCAGACGACTTTTCCGACTTTACACGACGCTCACGCAACGCTCACGCTAGTGACAGCCTTATTTAGAGCTTGACGTCGCGCCCAAGCGAGTGAGCACATTTCGCCGACGGCTTAGGCCGCCCACCTAGTGTGGCTGCTCGGTGTCTGCAGGCAGCGAGGGGCTGCAAGCTTCCCGTATTCGCGCCTATGTCACCTCTGCTTGCTTGTCAGAGACAGAGTATCGCAAAACATACAACTCACTCCATGAATTGATTGCTACGGCATCTGTCATCAGCAGTCACAACTAGCAACACCAGTAGCAGCCGACTGCACGTAAAGAATTGGAATGTGCAGTGGGATTTTTGTGAATTCGGCGCAAGGCTGATCTTTCCGACATACGTTTGAGAATCTTATGGGAACACGTGTACTGTTTCTAAATTAAGTGTAGTGGTGGGAGGAGGGTACTTCCTGCGCATTACAGCACGCTTGCCAATTGTGGCTGCTAATCGTTCGCTCGTATCTGCCTTGACACATTTTCTGGCTGTGAATTATTCCACTTGCATGGCAGTGTGCGCATGTTGGTGTGTTAAAAATTCTGGAGGCGCTGGGTATCGATC